>NW_026067968.1:6529789-6580185 GCF_014885135.2 Alexandromys fortis | reverse complement strand
CCACACTGCTTTCCAGAGTGGTTGCACAAGTTTGCATTCCCACCAGCAATGGATGAGTGTACCCCTTTCTCCACAACCTCTCCAGCAAAGGCTATCATTGGTGTTTTTGATTTTAGCCATTCTGACAGGTGTAAGATGGTATCTTAAAGTTGTCTTGATTTGCATTTCCCTGATCGCTAAGGAACCCAGCCAGATTCTTATATATTGATACAAACAAATTATATTGACTATGTTCCTATTTTCATCCATCATATTTGTATACCTAGGCAAAGTTATTTTTTCATATTGTATGCTTCTACCTCTGCTTAAGACATTTTTGTAAATTGATACAATTTTAGGATATATTTATCATATTGCAATATACACTTCTACCTCTGATCAAGGTACTTATACATTTTGAGATTATTGTCCTCATTTGTTGCACAGTTGTTTATTGTATAATATTATGAAGTCTTAGTCTTTAAATAAATAGTTATTAAGAATTATAGATCAATAGTCATCTATGTTTGTCATACTTATAGTTAGACCAATCAGGTTCTTTAGATACACAGAGATTGTATTCTGCATAGTTAGGACATCTTCAACCACTTCAAAGAGCTGTAGAATATCGCATTTAAATAACTTAGGGTTTTATTGAAGTGAGACACAATTGCTCCTGGCAGCACCGATCTATTCCTGAGAGAATGTTGAACACTGAAGACACTCTTGGCAAAACTGGCCTTTGGGCAAGGAACTGCCCATGCCTTAGCCACTGACAAGGTACATGGTATCCGGAAATGGATAAGCAGGACTGTTAAATCTTGCTAAGACAAAGTAAGCTGGTTTTGAAAACTTTCCTGCCTCTGAAAATGGTCTTTCAGTTACTCTACACCTTGGCCAAAGTTGGTTGCTTCAACGTTGCAAATGAGACTTTGGGTGATTACCCAGGGAGCCAGTTGTCTCTGTCATTTGTTGCACATGTTGGAAGTTGCTTGATTGCACTTCCTGCTTACTCAAGTAATATTATTTCCCTTCTTGGATCTTTGATGGGGTTGAAGACTAGATAATTGTAGAGTGGGCAGTGATCAAAGAAGATGCCCAGTGTTGACCTTTGGCCTCTACACACACACAAGCACACACAAAGGGGGACATATATCACAAACATACATACTCAAAAACATCAGTGTACACACCACACCCACAGAAACACATGTATATACACCAGAGAGAAAAAATGTACACACACCACCCACACACAAATAAAAACAGTGCTGACAGACCATCTTTTGACTCAATCTATAAAGCTCAGAAAGGTTTATTGTAATTGTAGATAGATTAGAATTACTTCAATCTTGACGATTAAAAAAAAAAGAACTATAAAGATAACTTAAGTGGGGAGCCGGAAAGCCAAGTCAGAGACATAAGCACAGTCCTCTCCCCTCTGGGCAAGTCAAGGGGTGTGCTTATGGACAGAAGCTTAAGGAATGAAATTGCAAACACTATGTTTAGGCTTGTGAAAGTAACCAATACATTGAGAATAATAACCATGTTGAGAGGAAAATATAGGGTTTGGAGTTAGTTCCTCATGTGTCCTAGTAAGACAGTGCATACTATTCCCAAGTGATGGCCCATGTCTCGGGGTTTATAAACCACACAGCACTGAGATGCCCTACCGAAAGGAGTTTAAATTAGCCTGCTGACATGTATAGTCCAGGGCTCCTACCATCAACGCAGCTGAAAACTCTTATCTCCTAGTGGTACTGTTGCCATTATGACCTCTTAGGGTGTCAGGGACATACCTTCCTTATACACAGTATGTCGTAATCAATCGTGATATATGCCCATGGTACCTACTGACTATACCTCTAATCATCATTTTAAAGTGAACTTCTACTGAGAAAAAATAGTTCACCCTAAACCAGAATACCTTACAGTGCAGTAACCTCTGAGCGTGGGCTTGAGCATCTCTAGAGTGTATCTCTTGTGTTTGATTTAATGTTTTATTTCTTGTGGCCCTGGAAGCAATAGGCTGTACCCAGATGAGTACACCAGAGTCTAGTGGGTGGAAAGATGCATGCTGTCTGGGTTGGTGTAAGTATGCTCTTTGATGTTCAACAATGACAAAATTATCTAAGAAAATCAGGATTATAGTTAATGGTGGTCATCAGAAAACCTTAAACAGGGATGGGGCAGGGCATGTTGCTTTTCAATACATGCACAAGGGGCAAATGGGTTTCTGACTATATTTCCATTTATTTATTTATTGGTTTTTAAATATTTTTTTTCTGCGATACGGTCTCTCTTTGCAGTCCTGGCTATCCTAGAAATCACCCTGTAGACGAGGCTAACCTGGAACTTACAGAGATCCTCCTGCCTCTACTTCCCAAGTGTTGGGTTTAAAAGCGTGCAATACTATGCCTGGCAAAAGAATGTTTATTGAAATTTTTTTTTTATTTTCGAGACAGGGTTACTCTGTAGCTTTTTGGTTCCTGTCCTGGAACTAGCTCTTGTAGACAGGCTGGCCTTGAACTCCCAGAGATCCACCTGCCTCTGCCTCCCGAGTGCTGGGATTAAAGGTGTGTGCCACCACCACCCGGCTGAAGATTTCTTTTTAAATGTGTATAGATTGTGTGTCTGTGTGGGTACTTGCACAACTGTGAGTACCAGTGTGGGGATGTACACGTGAGTATGAGTACTCTTATAATGCATAGACACGGGGCTGGAGAGATGGCTCAATGGTTAAGAGCACTGCCTGCTCTTCCAAAGGTCTTGAGTTCAATTCCCAGCAACCACATGGTGGTTCACAACCATCTGTAATGAGATCTGGTGCCCTCTTCTGGTCTGCAGACATACACACAGAATATTGTATACATAATAAATAAATATTTAAAAAAAGAAATGCATAAACACTTTCAGAGATGTGTCTCCTAGGTGATTCTAAATCTAGTCAAGTTACAGTGGAGATTAATCATCAGAGGACACTCATATTTGTTTATTTATTTATTTTGAGATAGGGTTTCTCTGTAGCTTTGGAGCCTGTCCTGGAACTCATTTTGTAGACCAGGTTGGCCTCAAACTCACAGAGATCCGTCTGTTTCTGCCTTCCAAGTGCTGGGATTAAAGATGTATGCCACCACCACTGGCTGAACACTCATATTTTTTAAAGCTATTAAAATATTCCATCTATACATTGGCATTATAAGGCCAGATTTTCTTAATATTCAATTCCCCAAATAAAACAAAACAAATTAAGCACAAAGAGGATACTTTTGTACAATTAAACAAAAATTAAAGAGACTTGAAAGTTGCTTATTATTATTTTCCTTTTCAAATTTTTGAGACAGTCTCACTATGTAGATCAGGCTGGCCCTGAACTCAGAGATCTGCCTGCCTCTGCTTTCTAGTGCTGTGATAAAAGGCATGTGACTATGCCTGACATAACTTTTTAAGTTTTGTGAATCATTTAATTAATTTTTTGAGACAGGGTCTCTTTTATGCAGCTGTGGCTGTCCTTGAACTCCTGAGTGCTGGGATTAAAGGCGTGCGCCACCATCACCCGGCTTTTTTTTTTTTTTTTAATAGCGTTTCTCTGTGCAGCTCTGGCTGTCCTGGAACTCTTTTGTAGATCAGGCACTCAGTAGGATTGGCTCTTCCTTCCCAAATGCCGAATCTGCTACCTCCAAACACTGATGAGGCCCAGGAAGCAGCGCTGTACTTCCTCCTAGTGGTAGGAGCTGCCAGATACAATAATTTACCTTTAATTCAGCAGGCCTCAGATGATTAGACCGGTGAACATGGATGTTCCTGAGAACGCCTGATGACGTTTCTCACCTGCTCAACAGCTCCAACCAAGGGACACCTTAGCGCAGCGCAGCAGTGTGCTGTCTCAGGTGGGTCGGGTATCTTAGAGATTCACGACAGAGCAGAAGCAGCACAGCTCTGAAGACAATGAGGGGATACTGGTGCCTCCTCCCAGGGAACTATGGGTGAGCAGTGTGCTAACTGCCCCATTCCTCACCACCTGCCACTGCTTCTCTACACCACTTCTGAAGCCCTAGAGCCTGCAAGCAGGAATGATTATATGGCGCTCAGGAGAGAAGTAGGGAAGCAGGGTGGGGTCAAGGGGGGGGATGTAAACAAAGCTGTGGGGGAGAAGGGCTCTATTAGGGCTCTCTAGAGGAACAGAGTTTAGAGAATGAGTGTGTGTATAAAGGGATTACTTAGTTTTGAAACAGGGTTTCTTTGTGTAGCCCTGGCTTTCCTGAAACTAGTTGTGTAGACCAGCTGGCTTCAAGCTCTGCTTCCCAGCATTAAAGCTGTGCAACACTCCCCAACCCTACTGGCTTAAAGGGAATTTATTAGTGGTTTACAGGCTGTGGTCCAGTTAATCCAACATTGGTTATCTACCAACAGAAGACCCGAGAATCCAGTAGCTGCTTAGGCCACAAGACTGACTATATCTCTTCAGATATACCAGAATCCTGAAGTAGGCTCTGATGTCAATGAAGTACTTGCCAGTATAAGCAAGCAGGCAAAAAAGAGTAAGCTTTCTTTCTTCTGTCCTTTATATAGGCTGCCAGCAGCTGCGGCCCAGATTAAAAGTAGATTTTCCCACCTCAAAGATCTGGGTGAGAAGTGGATTTAATTTGGAGCCTGTCCTTCAAATGATTTAATTAAGAAAAAAAATACCGGGGCTGGAGAGATGGCTCAGATGTTAAGAGCACATTGCTTTTCCAGTGGTCCTGAATTCGATTCTCAGCAACCACACCACAGCTCACATCTATAATGAGATCTGGTGCCCTCTGGTGTGCAGGCAGAACACTATACATAATACATTTTGGAAAAACAAAAAAACTGGGTGGTGGTGGTGCACACCTTTAATCCCAGCACTCGGGATGTAGACATCTCAGTGAGTTCGAGGCCAGCCTGGTCTAATAGAGTTAGTGGCAGGACTGGCTCCAAAGCTACACAGAAAAACTCTGTCTGGACCTCCCCTCCCCCCCCCAAAAAAAAAAACAAAGAAAAAAATCTCACCAGATGGTGGTGGCAGCACACATCTTTAATCCTAGCACTCAGGAGGCAGAGGCAGGTGGATCTCTTGAGTTTAAGGCCAGCAGCCTGGTCTTCAGAGCGAGTTCCAGGACAGGCTCCAAAGTTACATGGAGAAACCGTCTCAAAAACAAAAAACAACAAAAATACCGAACACCTCATGTATACACAGCTACCTGGTTTTTAGTAGACTGGGTGTAGTCAAGTTGATAACCAAGAATAGCCTTCACAAAGGCCGAAGACAATTTTAGTTAGTCCCAGCTTGAGGCTGAATGGACTTATGTGCACCCCTACCTATCCCGTGTCAGTCATAGCCACTGTTCTGCAATTCTCTGTAGAATGTAGCTTGAAGCTAAAGCAATGTTCACAGCAGACACCTGCACGTACTCAACATATATATAATTAATATATATAATTAAGGGGCTGGAGAGATGGCCCAGTGGTTGAGAGCACTGGCTGCTCTTCCAAAGGACCCGGGTTCAATTACCAGCACCCATATGGCAGCTCACACCTGTCTGTAACTCCAGTTCCAGACTGCCAAGCACATGTTAAATGCTTTTTAAAAAAATTGAGACAGATCAATGTAGACCATGATGGCCTTGAACTTCTAAGAGACTCATCAGTATGTCACCAGGCCTGAAAATTTTTTCCTGTCTTTTAAATTAATAAGTAAATCTTAAAAAAAAAAAAAAAAAAAAACTTCATTGCCCTGTAGACCAGTCGGGTCCCAATCTCAAGAAATTTGTTTCTGCCAAGTGTTGGGATTAAAGGCATGCATCATACCTGACTGAAATTTAAAAAAAAAAATTGTATTTGTGAGTCTATGCACAGGAGTGTAGAAGGGCATCAAATCCCCTGGACTAGAATTACAAGTGACTCAGGTCTGGGAACAGAAGTTTCATTTCTGAGAGAACTCAAAATAACCTTGGCTGTCCTGGAATGCACCATATAGATCAGGCTGGTCTGCCTCTGCCACCACAGCTGGCCATGGATTTAATTTTAGGTATATGGGTGTTTTACCTCCATTTGTGTATGCACACGCCACTCCAGTTGAGCTTCAAGGGTTGCACATGGGTTATACATCAGATAGAGAACACTGGCGCTGTTGTGGGTTAGGCTTAAGGCCTAATATTTTTTGGGTAAGGGGGAAATCACAAGACACCTTACCAACTGGCATTGGACAAGCCCCGGACTCTACTACGTCCAGCCACAATGCACAGAAAAATAGGTTCTTGCAGGAACTATTCTTGCTTGGGTCAAGAAAAGTCTAAATCACTACCATGGGTGGGCATTAGCTCCAAGTTTAAGACTTCAAAGCAGATTCTGATGCCAACGGGGTAATGAGAACCCTGACTAATCATTTACCTATGCTATTCCATCTCAGTGGAATTGTTACTAATACAGGAAGCTGATGAGGTAGCTGAGAGTCAGATGCCAAGTCCAACTACAGTTGGACCTCTGGGACTCACATGAAGAGACTTCCATAACTCATACCCTGTTCTGTTTGTGTAATATGGCACGCATGACCATGCAGAGTCTGAGGGTGGGCTTGGTTAACACACATACATGCCTGTCTTAATCTTAACACTTGGGAGGGCAAAGCAAAAGAGATCAAGGTCAGTTTCAGTCCCCACACCCTAGGCCTTACTTAAGGAGTAAAATGTGTAAGTAACCGAGAGGAAGAGCTTGAGGACAGGCTAGAATTAATGAGTTTGAATTCCCTAGTAAACACGGTATTAAAGATTTTTTATAAAATGATCAATCTGTTTTCACACATAGGCTGACATACTCTTCACAGAATACAAGACTCAAATCCAAAGCATGCACTAGAATACCGGATAGCTTTCAGTGCTTTTTAAATCATAAAATAAAAACAGGGATTAACTTTTTAGTATTAAAGCAGAGACAAAATTTAATTTTAACATTGTTTTAATCAAGTAATGTAGCTGTTTGAAACAGGAAACTTTTTAGGACCCTCAATAGAGCAATGAACCCAGATTGTGTGAATTTGAATCCCACTGGTTTGGCACCTGAAGGAACAGTGGCAGAAGCCCAAGATCCAAGTATTGAAGACCTGACTGTAACAGCCTGAGGCTCAATGTGCTGATCTACTTGACAATCTCAGAAAATGGTAACAAATGTATGGGAGGCCAAGCAACAAAGAATCTGAAACCTAGGAGTTTGCAAATGCTTCTTCTTTGGTGTGACACTGCACATTTCCTTGTTAGTATCCATTCCAGGTATATGGCAGACTCAAGGTTTTAATTTTACCAAATTATTTTTATCACTTCAATGCAAAAATTTTACATACATTTATTAAAGTTTTATAATCTGTGAGATGGATGACACAAGGTAAAATCTAAACAATGTTATAAGCTAGTAGTATGCTACACAAATTAACCACATGGGTTAGCTCCCAGAATGCACTTGTGGAAGTATATGCTAACTAGTTTTTAATGTTGAAGACAAGTATGCAAACACAATCAGGAACTCAGATGGAATTTACACCAGATAGCAGGTAAGAAATTCACTTGTGTTCAAGGCTCTGAACGGGCTGGTCAGGCCCTAGCAACTGTACCCACTCTCAGGTGCCCAGCTACATCAACATGAAGTAAAAAATATCCCAAGTCTTACACCAAAATACAGGCTCTGACTCAGAAGTATGATTTTAACTTTCTCTTTAAATAAGACAATTAGGGGGAGGGGGATCAAGCTTGAAACACAATAACACTTATTTTGGCAAGACAGCAACCAAAATCTAAAGTACAAGCTATTATATCCAAATTAAAAGGCATTGAAGAATAAGCCATAATATTGGGGGCAAAGGGAGAACACATCAAACACAAGATACAGTATGTCTAAACATCCTGAAATTATAATTTAAGGGTAAAAGCTGAAAAATTATGCTGTTTTAGCTAGAGATTAAGTGCACCTTTTCCTGTTTCTCCCAAATAGAATCAGAGTTTATGATTTAATCACACCTCAAAGCTTTTCTCTCAGTACAAAGCAACCACTAAGTAACACACAAAATACTTGTTAATTATTTCCCTGGCTCATCCAACGTGCAATGCACATGACTCCAAAGATTACAATTTGGGGTGAGTGTACACAAACTGAAAAACCACAACTCCAAATTTCAAAACTTGCTCTTAAAACCATAGGACACGCAGGTCTTTACTGCTCATGAAGATGTCATACTGTCATTTATTCATCAGCCTCCCTTAGGATGACAAAAGTTGTCAGTTTCCAATCTGAACAGATGGGGGCTGAAGACACAACTTTTAAAACACTCCATTTCTTAATGGCTGAGTAAGATCATTACAATTGTTTACATTCTGCAAGTTTCAGCACCTACAATCTACCAGGCTCAAGGACCTTAATAAACCATGTAACATCCTAAAAGTAGTCAATCACTTCAGTATAAGCCATTCAGAGCCCAAAGTCTGAAGAATGACCAAAATCAAATCTTTATTTTTTTAATTGTATAAATGTGATCCAAATGTGTCCACCACTAGTTTTTCCAAAAGAAACATGCTATAAATAAGCAAACTACAACTGTTCACTGTTATGTATGGACTCCCTAGATGTCTCATTGGGCTTAATTATAGACCACTCACAGTAATAGCTTTTTAGTATCAAGTGTAGCATGATGTTAAGCCATTTTAGCTTTTGCACATACATGTTGCACTTCTGGCTGATAATGGAGAAAAATTTGCAGCATTACACTGTTAAGCTAAGTTGTATCCATCCTTTTAAATGGCATCAATATCAATGTCATCATCCTTGTTGTCAGACTTCACAGTTTCAACTTTTGGTACACTGGCAGTCTTCGAATATACCACCTGATAAGATAAATCATTTCATCTATTAAACATAGACACAACACAGAGCAACCACCCCTAGTTCTATCATTGGTTTTTATTTGAGGTTATGACAGTATTCCCCTTTCCTTACTTTCCCAAGAACCCCCTCCAGATTCATGGCATTTCCTCTTCCATTTTAGAGTTTTGAGACAGGGCTTCTTAGCATAGCCTCTAGCTGTCTTAGAACTCAGGAGGTCCTCTGCCTTCTGAGTGCTAGGATTAAAGGTATGTGCCTGTGCCCATTTTTTTTTTGGGGGGGGGGGGGGTTCGAGATAGGGTTTCTCCGTAGCTTTTGGTTCCTGTCCTGGAACTAGTTCTTGTAGACCAGGCTGGCCTCGAACTCCCAGAGATCCGCCTGCTTCTGCCTCCCCAAGTGCTAGGATTAAAGGCGTGCGCCACCACCGCCCGGCTGTGCCCAAGTCTTTCTGTATTTATTTTAATAGATTATAGCTGGTTAGACTTTATCTTTAATCTGAAATTTGGAACTACACTTGAATCACTTTGAGGCTAACCAGGGAGGGCTGTATAGAGGGAAACATAAAAAAAAAAACCCTCCAACATTCATTGCCAACCAAGTAATGTTCCTTAGCTTTTACCTCAATATTTTCATCTTCATCTTCTTCCTCACCACCAGAAGATTCTTCCTCTGCTTCCTTCAACCATTTAATAAATGGTTCTGCTTTGACACGAATCTCTTTGGCAAGTTCTTTTGAGACATATTTCTTAGAGGCCTAAAAAAGTTCAAAATTTTCCTCAGTGAAGACTTGAAAATATACTTTTAATTACTTGTACAATAAGCTATTTAAAGGGACTTGGGTCATACCCTAATTTTCGACAGTATACACACACACACACAAAACAATTCCTGCTGCCTTAACTCAAAAATTCCATCAGATTAACATAGGAATTCAACAACGTATACAAGAGTCTAACGATTGCTTCTTCATTACCCACCCCACCAGCTGTTTTGATGCCTCTGAAACTTCACAAGGGCTCCCCACCTTTTCCGACCAGCTGATGATAACCTCTTCTTCTAAAAGGTCTGCATCATACATCTCCTTCAAGATATGTGGAATCTTGGAGATCAGCTGAGCTTGATGCATTGCTACCACACATTCCAAACCATGAAGAAGGTACCGCTGAGCCTTTTTGTTGTTATGACAAAACTGCAAGTAGACAGCATCAACAATCATCCCTGCTCTAAGATAATTCAATAACTAAACACTCATTTTCTTAATACATTGCACATGTAACAATGGCTTAGAAAAGATCATGCACAGATACTCTTAACTATTTGCAGGTGCTCCCACACCTACTTTCAGGACAACCATATAGTGGGCGGAAGCGATCTAAAGTCACAGTCTAAGGTCACAATCCTGACTTCAAACCCCCAAAGGTCTCTTACTCTTAAGAAATGGCGCCTATATTTCTTGATCTGCTCTCTTATCTTCTCATTAAAGAGAACTTCAGTCAAAACGAGAGGACCCATGGCTTTTACATCCAGTCTTTCTGCCTCAGCAACAATTTCTTTATCAGATGAATCAATAATGCCCTCTTCTTTCTTTTTCTGGAAATAAAAAATGCAAATCAATTAAGTATAGGCATTTTTTTTTTGCTATACTAGAGAGAACAATCTTCCTCCTCCAGGATTTCTACCCAATTTATGCAAGTATACTCACTGTACTTCCTTTAGCATGTTTCTTAAATAGGCAAAAATGAAAAACAATACAAGCCATGGTGTGGGTGTGGGGGGATGATGGCTCAGTGATTAAGAACACGGGTTGCTGTTGAGGACATGGGTTCAATTTCAAGCACCCAAATGGTGGCTCAGAACTATCTGTTACTCCAGTTCCAGGGGCTCCAACACCCTCACACTGAGTATATATATAGGCAAAACACCACTACATATTAAGTAAAAAAATCATTAAAACACATGCACAAAGGGCCAGCTGGTAGTGGCACACACCTTTAATCCCAGCACCTGGGAGCAAAGGCAGGTGGATCTGAGTTCAAAGCTAGCCTGCTCTACAGAGCAAATTTCAGGAGAGCCAATGCTACACACAAAGAAACCATATATGGGGGAGGTGGGAACGACCAAACCACTGCCCATTAAAAACAAAAAAACCCCACACAAATAAAAACGAATTAAAAAAAAAACCACAACCAAAACAACAACAAAAAACAAAACAAAGGGGAGGGTATGGTAATACACATTTTAATCCCAGCAGGGATTAGAAGACCTGTGAGCCCTCTGGTCTCCACGAATTCCAGGACAGCGAGGGCTAAAGAGAATCAGTCTTCAAAACAAAAGCTGGGAGGCGGCGGTGGTGCATTCCTTTAATCCCAGCACTTGGGAGGCAGAGGCAGGAGGATCTCTGAGTTGGAGGCCAACCTGGTTCACAAGACCTAGTTCCAGGACAGGCTCCAAAGCTACAGAGAAACCCTGTCTCAAAAAACCAATCAAACACACACACAATCAAAACCCAAAGATATCAGAGAAAACATTAACCAATTATAAACACAACAAACATTTGAAAGGCCAAAGGCTATGTGATGTGTATATTTGTAGATCAAATTTACCTTAACAAAATCAAACAGGATGTTAACACGCTCTTCTACAGTTCTTTCCAAATCGTCACTGAGTGTCAGAACTTTTGCATGATCACTGATTTCATCCATTCTGCGCCTCTGAGCCTCCTCAGTTGTATCCTCCCCCCAATCATCATCCTCCTCCTCTTCCTGGTTTAAACAAAAACAAAGACCTCTAAATAGTGGTATTAGTCATATTAATAGGATCAAGCTCCTTTGCCCACAGACCATGTTTTATCAGCCCAGAGCCTCTATCTTCCATATTACTGTAAACAACAACAAAAATGCTAAGCAGGTTCAAATTATATTCAGTTTAGCTCAACTTAAGTACCAATATTAGAGTTTTAACAGTGCACTACATTAGTAAATCAAACTTTTTGGCTATTTCAACCAAACAGCAGGTTTTTAACACAATTTTAAGTGTCCTACACTCACCTCGGCGTGTGGAGGAGGACTAATTTCATTTGGTGGTGGAGGTGGTGGTGTCTCACTGCTGGATACGGAGCCATTTTCCTTGTCCTTGCCCTTTCTATTTTTCTTTTCCTTTTCTTTCTTTCCTGTACCACTGTCACTATTCTCTACAGGGAAACAAAAGTCAACTTAGTCCTATAGTTTATGTATCACTGACTACCAGATTTAAATCCTACCCGCTATCACAACTTTCCTCAATAAAATCAACACAACAAAACTTAGAAATCTGAAGGGAGGGCTGAAGAGATGGCACAGTGGTGCAGAGCACTTGTTGGAGACCTAAGTTTGATTCCCAGCACCCATATGGTGTTTCATAACCACCCAAAACTCCAGTTCCAGGGGATCCAATGCCGTCTTCTGGCCTCTAGGGCATCGTACTCACGTGGTACACAGTCACACATACACACAAAAAAACCTGACCATTCAACAATTTAAAATAGTTTGTTTGAGTCTATATAACAGCTTGTCTCATGGTGAAGAGAACACCGGAATAGGTTAGACTATTTTGCTATAGCAAGCTCAAATTGTGTCAGATAGTTGTGTTCATCTGCCACAGAGTGTTGCTTGCAATGCTCTAAGCCACTGTAGCTTAATGACACAAGCCTTGTTTCCAGAACAGTAGATCTTTTGATGGGTTTCCATTATAATCTTTTACAAATCTTTGCACTTTTACTGTTACATAAAACACATTTTTCAATAATGTCTTATAGACAGTTAAAATCTCAAAGTCCTGAGCCAGAAGCAGGAAGATCTCTAAGTTTGAGGCCTGCCTGGTTTACAAAGTGGGTTAGAGGACAGCAAGGGACATACAAAGAAACCCTGTCTCAAAAAAACAAAACAAAAAAGTCAAAGTCCAAAGACTAAAAAAGTTCCTATACTGTATATACTTATACTGTAATAAAAACCTTCCATCTTATATTCCAACTGTCAACTTGCTAAAAAGACTTACCAGGTGGGTTTTTGAGAATGAACGTACAGAGTTTATGATGTGTGTCAAGCATGCCTCGGTACCCACAGGCTTTACAAGAATTACCTATTGTTTGCTTCTTTGGATTGACATGCTGCCAAGAAAAGTAAAAACAAGTGTCATGTATAGTGAAAGACACAAACTGTATGTGAATTTATATAACGTTATAAAATATCTAAAACTCTAGTTTAACACAAATTTTCTTCATGGAAGTCTAATTTTAACAAAATGTTATTTTCTAACAAGTCTGGTAATCACATAGCACTAGAAGAGTGCATACATAACTAACAAAGACCTTAAAGGCATTCACTCACCAAATCTGTTTCAGGATTCTCACACTCAGGACAAAGAACAAATTTTTTAATGAATCCATCCAACATGTCTTGCAGCTTATTCGCCTCATGAGATCCATTGACAATGTAGCGGTCATTCTTAACATCAAACTGGGTCTGTGCTCCCAGCTCACAACCAAAATATTTGGTGGGATCTATAGGAAGACAAGACGTTTCATTTTAGTCACCTAAATCACTGGCTTCACACAAAAATCTACACGGAACTCACCATTCCTAAAAATTACAGGGCCACTGACAAACAGCCAGGGTGGTTTAACGACACCAATCAAGTAGGTGCAAAGTTCCACATTTGTTAACACATGACCGAGAAAAATGCATACAGCTCAAACACTGTCAAGACTGTATCCATAATATACCTTTTCAGGCTTCTCCAAGTTTTACTTACACGTTGGAGGCCGATTAAGCGCCTTTGCAACGTCAACCATGTTGACTATAACTGTCTTGATTCCATTTCCTTTGCCCTCAACCTAAAGGAAATAAGAATTTCAATTTTGTACTGTCTTCCCTGTAACAAGCAATCTTTTAAATCCTATGAAGAACGAACGCATACTAAAATGATGATCAGTATACCTTGGCAATCAGACGGGGCATCTTGTAGCGATAGAACTGGTCTGACACACTGCGGTTGACGTTGACAGACATTTTGGCTTATTAGTGACTTTATCAATAAGATGAACAGATCTTTGATTGCAACTTTTTGGTATCTTCTGTCTGGAGAAGAAGGGATGACATAAACGACTGCAAGAGTTCTCGGTCTCTGACATGAAAAAATTTTCGCCACTGAGGCTGTAAGCTTCTTGCTTGTATGCTATGTTTCCCCAATACAGGTACCAATGGCTGCGCAACAGCTCTGGAAGAGAAAAGCAGAGAACACACAAACATGCCACAGGTTCAGTACCACTGCCGTTGGGGGAACTTCTCGTCCTAGAGCACCCCGCCCAGCTAGCACCCCTGGCCCACAGAGCCCGAGTTCACGTGGGTCAAGAGCTGACACCCCCGTCTAACCTAGCTCAACTCTAGGAACCTGGGAGGCCACCATCTTGACAAGAGCTGGGACTGGGGCAGGGAAATCCCGAAGGAAGGAAACAGCACAGACACAAACCCTCTCCCTCGGCTGCAGGGAGTTTGTCACCGGAGACCGCGGGCGAGCGACAGTGCTTTAACTGTCGAGCAGGGGTCCGGGCCCTCTCCTCCCCCAGCTCACGCCCGGGAGCGGACAACTTCTCCCATCGCGCCTCCCCCGGCTGCCATCGTTGGAAAACGGGAACCGTCGCGCCGGCCCTGCCAACCGCTAAGCTGCGGCTTCGGCGACTCCGGCCGACTTCAGGGCGGCGCGGCCAGGCCAGGAGCCATTGGCTCCGTCGGAGCACGCGGACCGCGGCCGCAGCCGCGCCCTTCGCTCGCTCGCTCGGCGCACGGCCGACCTTCGCCCTCGTCCCCATGGCTACGCGACAGCGAGCGCCGAGCGCCCGGCCTCCGTCTTCCGGCGGGGCGGAGGCGCGGCCTCCGTGAGTCACACACGCGCCCCGGCCCTGACTCAGCCCGGCGCCGGCACGCGCCCTCGCTCGCGCGCGCTCCCGCACACACCGGCCCCCCCAAACTGCGCCACACGCGCGGCGGGTCACGCGGCCGCGCCGCCATCTTGCTGCCGCCATGGCCCGCCGCCCGCGACTCACCGTTTTCGTCAAATAAAGACATAAACCCAACGCGGCTCGCCCGGGACTGGGAGGAAGAGGCGCTGGAAACCGGGTCCGGAGTGGCGGGGCGGGCGGCGAGCGGAGGGGCGGCTGGGCAGGTGCCGCCGCCGAGCAGCGGGAGGGGCTGTCCCAGCGACGTCCGCGTCCACACCAGCAGCGCCGAGCCTGGCGACCTGGCGGGGACACGGCTGTGAGCCGCAGGCGGCCTGCCCCCGCCGGCGGCCCGGGGGTGGAGGGGCGGGAGCGCTGGGCAGGGGCTCGGGCCACCGCCCCCCGCGGACTCACCTCTGGAATGTTCTCGCTCTGACTGAACAACGCCGCCGCCGCGCTCAAGCTACCTTCGGCCCCGGGTCCCTCCCCCTGTAGCGGGCCGCAACTGTTCATTGGCCGCAGGCCCACCAGAGTTCGTTTGCCATTGGCTTGCCGGCGCGTCAATCGCACCTTTCCCCGCCCTCCACTTCCTGGGGCTTCACTCGTGGGCTCGGCCCGCCTCCCGCTTACCCCTGTTTCCTTTCCCTCCCTTCCCCCCTCTGTCCTTCCCAGAGGCCTTCACGGTCTCGCGATAGCTGCGCTCCGCTGTGAGTTTGGGCGCCCAGGCAACATGGCGGCTGCCTAGTTCGCCCGCGGGGCGGGGCCGAGCTGTGCCGCGGCGGTGCTTGGCTTCGGGCCACGCGGGACCTTAATGCTCGCCCTGACCGCGCCGAGCGCCCCACAGAGTCCAGCTCCGGCTGGCTCCTCCTCACTACCTGGCCCGGGTCTGTCATCCCGTTTGGTGCCTCCGAGCTCAGAAGCAAGGCCGCTTGACTGGCGGAGACTCCGCGTTCGTGGCTTGGGCTTTCCCAAAGTGGAAACGCTACCTTTTGTGTGTAACTTGGGCCCCCGAAAGTGCGTCGTGTTGTGGTCTCGACCCCAGGAAGGTCTGGCTGTGCCTCGGAGTTTGACCATCCCTTCCCCGGTGCTCAGCTGCCACGTAGGGCCACTCTGTCCAGCCCAACCCAGCTTGGAAAGTCGATTCCTGGCTGGTGAGCCGTGGCCCCTGGCAGGTGTACCTGATGAGGCCACAGGCTGTACTTAATAACAATTTCTGTTCGGGGGGGAGGGGCGCCCCGACTTTTTTGTTCTGTAGAAACTCCCCCAGTGTTTACAAACTTCGGTTTTTGTTAAAAGTTTCTATTGAGACTTAGAATCATACCAGAGTGTTAATTAAAACCATATAGAAATACCTGAGATTGACCAGAGCCTTGTTCGAACTTCTTGAAGCTTCTGAGAGCAGAAACCTGGCTTAGCAGCTGTGTGGTTTCCTGAATGGGGAGAAACAGTAGTGTTGTAGAAGAGGGGGCTGCCCTTTGTGCTAAGGTTAAAATTGGAAGATCTATTTTTTTCCCCCAAACCAAGGTTATTTTCCTATGACTTACAGGGCCTATAGGGCCCTTTAGAAATTGACAGTGTCATTGGGGCAGAATAAAGACAATTCAGAAATGAAAGATGTGTGCCATTTTCCGTAGGAGCTTTTATTTCTCGGTACATGGCTGTACAGTTTTTTTTTTTTTTTTGGTTGTTCAGTTTTTAAACTGAACACATACTGCTTCATACCCCTCGCTAAAGTGGAAAGATAGATCCCAGACAGGGCTTTATGGATCATGACTTAGCAGTATTGAAACAGATTGAGTTTGTGCTTGGCTGCACCCAAATGATTATTTTAGAAACTCTCCGAAAATAAGGATGTGAAACTAATCTGAGGTAAGAGGCTTGCCTCAGAAAAGTATTTTTGATAATACTATACAAAGTAGTCTTTTCCCATATGTTTGATGGCCTGATCTGTAGTTTTTTTAAAAAAAAAAACTTTTATTGGCCTGACATGCTGACACCTTTAATCCTAGCACTCTTGAGTCAGAAGTAGATAGATCTCTGTTAGAGGCTGTTCTAGTCTACATTATGAGTTCTAGGACAGCCATATAAACAAGTAAATGAATCAATAAAAATAAAAAAGTTTACTACTGGGAAGTCGTGACACATGCCTTTAAATCCAGCATTGGGAAGACAGAGGCAAAAGGAGTTATGTGAGTTGGAGGCTAGCCTGGTCTACAGCGCGAGTTCTAGGACAGCGAAGGCTGCACAGAGAAACCCTGTCTCAAAAAACAAAAAGCTTGCACTAGTTTTAACTTTAGTTTTTAGTGTCTACACTACTGTGTTATTATGAACAACTCTTAAATTTTATTCCCTCTCACCATATAACCCAGTGACCCTAGACTCACTGCCTCAACTTTCCTGGTAGGGGAATTACAGATAGGCAATTAGCGCACCCAGCTAAAAAGTACTCTTGATGACACCATTTATCAAATGCTTATCATGTGCTATAACTTTGATTAGACTTTGAATACATTGAAGACTTTTTATTACCATTTTACAAATGAGAAAATTGGGCTGTGTGTGTGTGGGGGGTGAAGCTGCTTTTCGAAAACTGTATTCCCAGTAGTTTGCAGAACTAGCTTTAGTACTAGTTCAGTGGGATCCCAGAGCCTCCTGAGGTCAGCATATGGCATACCCCTCTCAATTAAATACAAAGCTATAACTAGGCAGTCTGTAGATAACTCCACTTAATGGACTACTGATCTGGTAAGGAGGTGTTGTTAGACACACACTTTATAAGCGACGGCAGCTCTCTAATGCACGGTGGATGGCTTTTGAACTCCGGCTTGTTTGACGCCAAGCTTGTTGCGTAATTTCCCCTGCCGTTTCCGTCCCCACCTCATTTGGCTGTTGTTTCCTTACTCAGGTACTCACAGTTTGTTAAATAGTGTACACTTGGTGCTTATGAAATCCTTGTCCAGGGGTTGTGCATTTTGGCACCAAGTAGCTGACATGAATAGTTGCCAAGGAAGTAAATGAGCAAACCGGCTGGCTGATTGTTTAGACATTGGTGTCTCTGCGTCTGGTCAGTCAGAATTTGTTCCCTGAGCTACAATCAACTCTTCCTGGACTAGAACTTTGTGTTTCTGAGCTGTAAGCCATTGAGGAGACTAAGGTAGAGCCAGCTTTGAGGGGCCATCTGGTTGGTGAGCTGCTCCACCCCCCTTTATGACATCTGTCTCTCGGCTTTTAAGGCTGCACAGTTACTTCAGTTGCTGTCTCTTGCTTGAGGAGGAGCTTGAGGGCACGAGCATCATTTTCCTTTTGGCACACTAGCCTGTCACCTCAGTGTGCACAGAGAACAGGCGGCCAGAGATGCCAGAAGGGAGTGAGTAGTATCTGGTAAGTACAGAAGCCTTGATTGCCTTAAGGGCCCACAGCTATTTAAGCCCCCGTGTTATGTCAAGCATAACGGCGTGAAGAGCACAAAGAGTTTGGCTACAATAGAAAGGCACTGATCGCTAAATGACCAAAAATGAATTCAAAATCCAATGTGTAGTGACCTGGAAGTGTTTCTACAACACTTGCCCTTGGCGCAGTGCACAACTTCATTGCAGCCTTGGTTGCGAACTTGACATATGCACATTCTCTCACACACTGTCACACCATGCAATGCCAACAAAACTTCCCGAGTCACCTCTGCCCAGATTTAAAAGCATTGGGACTTTTGAGGCGCAGTATTTTTACTGTAAATACAAACTTACTGCTCTTATAGAAACAATGGTTTGATTCTGGCAAAGGCTTCTAGTATTTTCCTACCATCATTCATCATGTGACAAGTTAGTATATATGTGTTGAATGTTTTATTTCTTATTTATTTTGAGACAGCATCTCACTATGAAGCCCTGCTCGGTCTGGAACTCATAGAGATCCACCTGCCTCTTTGACTTATGAGTACTGGGATTGAATGTGTATACAACCACACATGTCTAGAATGTTTTATTTATTTTTTTAATGATATCTGGGGCTAGTTAGATGGCTCAGTAGGTAAAGATACTTCCCGCAAAGACAGATGGCCAGAGTTTGACCCCCAGCCTCAACGGTAGCAGGAGATAACCGAGTTCCACATGAAAATGTGCACTGTAGCACATGCAGGCCCCGGGAAAGTAAATAAATGTAATCTTAAAAATTAAAAACTGCCGTTTGACTACGAGGGAGTCTGTCTTTAAAAAAAAAAAGAGGCTGAGTGTGGTAATCTCAGCACTGGGTGTGTGTGGGGGGGGGGCAGATCTCTGTGAGTTCAAGGACAGCCTGGTCTACAGAGTTCCCAGGCACCCTGGGCTACACAAAGAAACCTTATCTAAAATAATAATAATAACGATAACATAATAATGATATAATTGGGTTGCTTGTATTTCATAAAGAACTTGGTAGTGAATTGTGGCTTGGGAATAGGACAGAATTTCCAACAGTTTTTGAATTGCCCTAAACATATTTATGCTATTGTATTTTTTTTAATTTTATTTATTTATTTATTATGTATACAATATTCTGTCTGTGTGTATGCCTGAAGGCCAGAAGAGGGCACCAGACCTCATTACAGATGGTTGTGAGCCACCATGTGGTTGCTGGGAATTGAACTCGGGACCTTTGGAAGAGTAGGCAATGCTCTTAACCACTGAGCCATCTCTCCAGCCCCCTATGCTACTGTAATTTAAGTAAAGTAACATTCTTAGCTGGGCGTTGGTGGTGCACGCCTTTAATCCCAGCACTCGGAGGCAGAGGCAGGCGGGTCTCTATGAGTTTGAGGCCAGCCTGGTCTACCAAGTGCTAGTTCCAGGATAGGCTCCAAAGCCACAGAGAAACCCTGTCTCAAAAAAACAAACAACAAACAAAAGTAGCATTCTTAGGTATCAAGTTGAAATTTCAATCATCAAAAAAAAAAAAAAGTCAATGATACTCTGTCTCATGACGTCAAATATTTGGCTAAGATTTAATTATTTATGCAAAAATAAATGAACACATCCACTTCATTAGTACGTAAATTTGCTTTTTTCTTTACCTTTACCTTTTATCTATTTGGTGTGTGTGTGTGTGTGTGTGTGTGTGTGTGTGTGTGTGTGTGTATATGCGCGCGCCTGCTTAGTGAACACCTCACTGATGCTTTTCCCTTTCAGGCCTCTGATCCTCTCAACTTTCCTAATGCTGAGACCCCTTAACACCATTCTTCATGTTGTGGTGACCCCCCAACCATAACATTATTTCATTGCTACTTCATAACTGTAATTTTGCCATTGTTATGAATTGTGTCTGATACGTAGGGTATCTGATAAGCTACCCCCAAGGGTTGACCTACAGGTTGAGAACTGCTGCTCTAGCAGGATGCCTCCTGCTTTTCTGACATGCCTGCTCAACCGTCCCCATTCCAATCTGCTGGACGTACATCTCTTCATTAGGGTTTTCCATGCGCCTGCTACTTATTAGTCCTAGCAGTCTGAGGTCAGGGACCTTGTTTTTGAGAACAAAATAGTCTGGTTTGGTGGAGTGCTCGAGCAGAAGCAGGAGTGTCTGGGGAAAAAGGAGCATGCAGGTGATGGTACCCTCCTCCTGCAAAGCAGCGCTCTGACTGCAGTTTGTCTGCCATTCCTGGAAAGAGGAAGAAGTGGAGAATGGTGTGAGTCAGCCTCGGCTTCTCTCCCACACGGATGCTGGGGCTGCGGGAGTGAGAACTGTGCATTGTTGTCTCATGTTCCTGGCAGGATGCTCTGTGGAGGTGCTGCACAAGGTTCATTCTGCCTGAGACCCTGGGATTGCTATTTTCTTCTGGGCTGGTAGTCATCCGCAAACCTCTGTGAGGGAGTGCCACCACTGTCCACCCTCCTCCTTTCTTCCTCATTTCTAGTCAGTTGTGAATGTGGTGATTTGCCCACCCAGATGAAGGCACCACTGTCTTGTGGGGGAACCCTGATCCCCAATGATCTGTGAGCAGGCCACACCCCTAGGAGTATATTTCATTAGATTCTTTGTGCTGAGTTAGGGCTACCCGGGGTTTAGGAGTCATCTGTGTGGCTAGGATTTGTGTTTGTGTGTTCTGTTTGCGTGTGAGTGTGCAGATACATGGGGAGGTCAGAAGCAGATGGGTGACTTCATTACTTGAATTGAGAGGAAGTCTCTCTCTCTCTCTCCCTGTTTTTTTTTTTAGAATTATTTATTTAGTATACAGAGGGGTTTTGGTTGTATATATGTCTGTTGAAGGTCAGTTATGAGCTGCCATGTGGGTGCTGGGAATTGAACCTGGATTCTTTGGAAGAGCAATCAGTGTTCTTAACCACTGAGAGGGAGTCTCTTATTGAACTGGAATCTTACTGCTTCTGCTACTGACCAGTCACCAGCTCTCAGTATCTGCCTATCTTTGCCTTCTAACGCTGGGGTTACAGGCACATACAGCCTGAGATCACACTCCAGTCCTGATGCTTGCGTAGCAAGTACCCACTTAACCACTGAGCCTCTCCAGCCTCTAGGATTCATTCATTTCTTGAAATAAAGCTCTCCCGCTTATCTTTGTGGGACCTGTTTTCTTAGGGGCAAAAGCTTGTTAAAACATGGTTGGGGGCTAGCAAGACAGCTCAGTGGCAGAAGCATCTTAGGCTTGCTGCAACTGAGTTCGGTTCTAGAGCCTGCATATTTGAAGCAGGAAGCAGAATCTCTCGAGGTGTCCTCTGACCTTCACAGGCACTGTAGTATGCACGTGCCATACATACTACTAGACAAATGTAATTTTAAAAGATTTTTAAGTCGGCTGGGCTATGGTGGAGAACACCTTTAATCCCAGCACTAGAGAGGCAGAGGCAGGCGAATCTTTCTGAGTTCCAGGTCAGCTTGGTCTACAGAGTGATAAAATGTGCCAGGGCTACACAGAGAAATACTATCTCAAAAAACTAACGTCTGTATGTGTGTGTGTGTGTTTGTGTGCATGTGTGCGTGTTTTAAATCAGTGATTTGGGCCTTGCAGAGGAGAGGATTTTTTCTTAGGCAGAACATATTTCTGGTGGTTTCCCAGAGGTTTCAGGTGCCATGCATCCAAGGACTGCACTCTGCATAAAAGCTTAGTGTTCATTTACTTTGGATCCCCCCAAAACAGAGCTTTCTCCGGAGCTTGCTTTCTAGGTATTTCTGGGCAGTCAGTCTGCAAAGGAAATCAATGAAGATTTCTGTGGCCAAATGAGTTTGTCATGGAAGCAGTCCCCAGCTCCGGCAGTACAGAGTGGGAATGGTTTATGCTGATCACACCTGTTGGTTAGAATCAGAGTGACCTGAGGTGCTCATTGGTCACCATACCCAGCGAGGGACTTGTGCACATTCTCCCTTCACCTCACAGAGACCATTGCTCATGGAGACTCAGGTATCCTGTGGGAGACTCAGGTATCCTGACACCCAGCTTCTGGTTCTTCCCACTGTGTAGGGACCCATTAACCTGCTTGGTGCATCCAGGTTCTTGCAGTTTGATTCTCTCTCCTTACTCTTGATTTGATTGTTCTGATGTTCTGTTTCAGATGGGTCAGAGGGGCGGCAGAGTCTGAGAGCAGTGCCGGGAGGGAAGCCTGGGAAGCCTGTGCCGGATGGTATAGACCTGTGAAGGTGCGTTTTCCTCCAGACCACCAATTGTCACTCACCAGCCACCGTGCATCCTATCCAGGGATAGGCACTGGACGCTAGAGATTCAGTAGGAGCCACTGGGAGCCAACATTTTAGAGATTAGGAGACTGGGCTGGAGAGATGACTTGGCAGTTAAGAGTACATGTTGCTCTTGCAGAGGACCTGGATTTGGTTCCCAGCATCCAGATGGTGGCTCACCACCATCCTTAATTCTATTTCTAGGGATCCAATGCCTCTTCCAGACTCTAATAAAGGGCACTAAATGCATTTGGTGCATTACATACTGGCAAAACACCAAAACGTAGAAGATTAAAAAGTCTTAAAAACTATGAAATTTTTACCTACATATCTAGGTTTCTGGCACTTGAAAAGCAGGAAGTCTTGGCACACTGGAATTCTTATAAGACAGCTGTGTAGAGTCTTGTCTCAGCCAGATGATCATAGCCTAGCTTAGGGCCTGACTGCTCATGCGTGAGCACCATTGTCCCGTCCTGTCCCGCCCTCCCTCGTCCCCCCCCCCCACCGCGACCGTCCAGGTGAGCAAAGTGCTGACCAAGCATGTTTGTGCACTGTCCTTATCCAAGTGTACATTTGTACCTCACCTGTCCCATCATTCACTTTGGCTTAGCTTACCTCTGCTCATCTTTATTCATCTCAGTCACACATTTGCATGGCTTCCATGTTCCAGCTGTAGAGAATTGGAATGTTCAGCACACTGCGTTGTCTTTGTCTTACTATAACTAAATCACGGAGGCAGGCTAACCTTTTTTATTTTTTTTTTGGTTTTCGAGACAGGGTTTCTCTGTGGTTTTGGAGCCTGTCCTGGAACTAGCTCTTGTAGACCAGGCTTGTCTCGAACTCAGAGAGATCCGCCTGCCTCTGCCTCCCGAGTGCTGGGATTAAAGGCGTGCGCCATCACCACCTGGCCAGGCTAACCTTTTTTAGGGATCTATTTATCTTGTAGTGTTGGGAAGTGAAAGTTCAAACTCAGGCATGCACCCCAACATTATGGAGGCAGCGTGTAAGAGAGCACACACGTGTTGTGATTGACAGATTGCATCTCTGAGCAGGAGACTAAGGAGCCAGGGCACTGTATTAGTGTCCTTTTCTAACGCTGTGATAAAAAGCAACAAAAGCACTTAAAGAATGAAGGGCTTGTTTTGGTTCACAGTTGCAGGACACAGGCCATCCTGTAGGGTGGGCATGACCACAGGAGCCTAGCACATTTAGCCTGCAGTCTGGAAGAAGAGAGCAACGAATGCTTAGTTCAGCCCACTTTCCTAGCTTTACACAGTCCAGAAGCCCAACGCAGGAAATGGTGCCACTCCCAGTGGATGGGTCTCATCCTTTTTGTTGTGGTTGTGTTGTTTTGGGGGGGCATGTTTTGAGACAGGGTTTCTCTGTGTACCTGCTCTAGCTGTCCTGGAAGCTTTGTAGACCAGGCTAGCCTCAAACTCACAGAGATCCACCTGCCTCTGCCTTCTGAGTGCTGGCATCAAAGATGTGTACCACCACTGCCTGGTGGGTCTCATTTTATTGATCCAAGGAAGATAACTTGCCAACAAGCATGCCCAGAGGCTTGTTTCTAGGTGATTTTATATTTCATCATGTTGACAGTTAAGACTGAGCATTGTAGGTAACAAAGCACCACATAGTGCTAGAATTAAGACATCAGAAACTTATTTTCTCAGGCGGGAGCTGCCATAGATAAGTGCTTGCTGCTTTTTTGGGCCTTGGATCTCAAGGTCAAACTGTCTGTCCTGCTTCCAGTGTAAGCCGACAGCTTGGTGGTGTCCCTTGCTTGTATTTGCAAAGCTCCAATCTTTATAAAACTGTGTTTTGTTTATTTGCTTATCACACACATACACCACATAGAATATTTTAAGGTGTGTTGTTTTTGTTTATGCTCTGGAACATTTGTTTAATGATGTAAAGATGTGTTGCTTTTGTTTGTGCTGCATTTGTTTTCCTCTGTGAAGCTGTGATTCTTCGCTTGTATAAAACACCTGATGGTCTAATAAAGAGCCAAATGGCCAATAGCGAGGCAGGAGCAAGGGTAGGCTGGGCTGGCAGGCAGAGAGAATAAAGAGGAGGAGAAATGAGAAAGAGGAGGAGCAATGAGAGAAGGAAAGGAGGACACTAGGGGCCACCTGGTCAGCCATGGAGTAAGAGTGAAAGATGTACAGATGTAAGGAAAGGAAAAAGCCCAGAGGCAGAAGGTAGTCGGGATAAGTTAAAAAAAACTTAGCAAGCCAAGGCCAGGCATTCATAACTAAGAATAAGCCTCCATGTATAATTTATTTGGGAGCTAGTGGTGGGCCCCCCAAAAAGCCAAAAGAGTAAAACATCACACACACACAGACAGACACACACAGACACACAGACACACACACACACTGCTTTAAGTGGAGGTTAGAGGACAATTTGAGGGTGTTATTTCTCTCCTTTCACTATGTGGGTCCTGGGATCAAACTTGGGTCATTAGGTTTTGTGGTAAGTCCCTTTATCCAATGAGCCATTGTGCTGACCTACAAAAGCTCTTCTTCTTCTTCTTCTTCTTCTTCTTCTTCTTCTTCTTCTTCTTCTTCTTCTTCTTCTTCTTCTTCTTCTTCTTCTTCTTCCTCCTCCTCCTCCTCCTCCTCCTCCTCCTCCTCCTCCTCCTTCTCCTTCTTCCTCCTCCTCCTCCTCCTCCTCCTCCTCCTCCTCCTCCTCCTCCTCCTCCTCCTCCTCCTCCTCCTCCTCCTCCTACGTGACCTTGGCTGGCTTGGAACTTGTACAGAGAGCTACCTACCTCTACCTCCCAAGTGCTAGGGTTAATGGCATGCACCAGCACACCCCAATGATGGTGCATACCTAAAATCCTAGCACAAAGCAGGAAGAGGAAGGATTGAGACTGTAAGGCCAGCCTGGGCTACAAAGCAAGACCCGTTTAAATTATTGACAGTCTGTCTGTGATCTCCACTTTTGTTGTCACAGTTTGTGTGTCCTCGTGTGTGTCTTCATGTGGTGTTCTCTCCAAGTGAGCCAGTCTGCACTCGTCCCTTAGAGAATGGGTTAAAGGCTCATCCCTTGCAGGATGTACTATATTTCTTGTTTATATAAAGTTAAAAACACAATCAGCCTAAAATTTACACAGCCTTTGTTCATCAGCCCCTGGGGAGCTATAGTGGCCAGTGCCTCAGGGGCTGCTCACATTTGTC
The DNA here is from genome assembly GCF_014885135.2 of Alexandromys fortis. NCBI lineage: Eukaryota > Metazoa > Chordata > Mammalia > Rodentia > Cricetidae > Alexandromys > Alexandromys fortis. The sequence goes on along the minus strand of NW_026067968.1, from coordinate 6,554,511 downwards.
GAGCTTTCATGCCAAGTCTGGTAGGCTCAACGCTTCACATATTACACACCTACAGTCCTCCTAGGCATAATTCTCTGTAACTCAGCACAGACTAGGACACTGAAGCACAGGGATATAATGAAGTTTGACCAGGGTCACTGGTGGAGGCAAAGTCGGTCTGAATAAAGCAGGCAGCTGAGTCTGAAGATGAAGCTTGGCAAACTGCGTTCTATTTCCCATCACTCCTCCCCCTTCTGGTAATGGCAGCAGGGAGCTTCCTTCTGACGTGGGGCTCAGGAGCTGGAGTCTGGATCTCATTTCCAAGTGTCCTTGTGAGGTTGAACAATCCTCTTCTGGATGCTGCAGCCTCCCTGAGTCGTACTGAAGGTATGCTGCCCTGCCTGGCCAGGGCTGCTGTTTTAAAACTTCCTCTTCAAGTCGATTTCTGTGTGTCTGTGATATTCTCTAGTAGATGGAAGAACCTTTCAGAAACCATAACAACATGCTCTAAATAGCCTTTATTTTTTGGTACAGATCTGAGTAAATATAGCAAGTACCAGATGGACTGTGGAATTCTTAAGGAAAGAGTGGATTCATTTTGAGTTTTCTTAAATTAGGTGAGCTCCCACATCCAGCTCTCCCAATGTGACATTCTGTGCTATTAAACTTGGGAAGTGGAGCCTAGCTATTCTGAGCTTTATGTGCCAGAAGCCCCTGCTCCAAGCTCCTGCTTTGGGTTAGTTCATAAGACTGCGTAGGTGCGCCGCCGTGCGTGTGTGGAAGCCAGAGGACAACTTCTGAAAGTTCATTTTCCTCTTCCACCTTGAGGGACCTGGGGATGGAACTTAGGTCAACAGACCTGGTGGCAGGTGCCTTTCCTCTCTGAGCCATCTCTCATCCCTCATTATAGCAGATTTCAGCACATGCTCTTGTTGCCTTAAAATCCCAGTTGGTTGTAAAGTCATGACAGGCTGCATTTCCTTAGCGGGTTATCGCCAAAGCACACACAAAGTCATGCTAAGAAATAAGAGATTATGGAAGGACAAACACTGTAGGACTCGTTCATTTGAGATCCCTAAAGCAGCAAACTTGTGGAGTAGACACAGTGGTGACCAGGGCCAGGGGATGGACATGGAACTGTCCTTTAATGTTTCAGAGCATTGGTTTACAAAATAAAGAGAGGTTCTGGAAATGGAGGTGGTGATTGCTGTGTAATGGTTAACAAGGCAAATGTGATGATCTGTGCAGGTGCGTGTTATGTGTCTCTGCATCTCTGTATATCACAATCAAAAGCTTTACAGCAATGGCTCATGACTGCGTCCACATCTGCACAAGTGATGGTAGCTACAAAAAGCTCATCTTCTGGGCTGGAGAGATGGCTCAGAGGTTAAGAGCACTGACTGTTCTTCCAGAAGTCCCGAGTTCAATTCCCAGTAACTACATGGTGGCTCATCACCATCTATAATGAGATCTGATGCCAACACTGTATACATAATAAATAAATAAATAAATCTAAAAAAAGCTCAACTTCCTGCAGGTCCTATGTACAGTGTAAATACTTGTATGAAATTTGCTGTTTTTTTGTGTTTGTGTTCCTTGGCAAACAGCAGCACATTTAACTCTAAGCTCTATGATTGTGAAGACACCATGTTAGCCCTTTGAGCTATTGTCATCCAATCCATGGGGGATGATAATACTCTATAGTAATAAAAATTATTTTAGCTGGGCGGTGGTGGCACCTTTAATCCCATCACTTGGGAGACAGAGGCAGGCGGATCTCTGTGAGTTTGAGGCCAGCCTGGTCTACAGGGAGAGTTCCAGGACAGGCTCCAAAGCTACACAGAGGAACCCTGTCTCGAAAACCAAAACAAAAAACCAAAGCAAAATAAAACAAAAAATTGCTTTAAAGCCATGAAATTTGGTCTGAAGAGATGGCTCAGTGGTTAAAAGTATTTGTTACTCTTGAAGAAGACCAGGGAGAGGTCATTTCCCAGCACCCATCTGTGGTGGCTCATAACCATCTGTAACCCCAGTTCAAGAGGATCAGGTATGCATGTGGTGCACATATATACAAACAGGCAAAACATCCATACACAAAATAAAACTAAAATTTAAATTTTCTCAGCAAAACATAAAATACAAGTACATTGAGATCAGCTCTAGTGGTTCAACTGAGGAATGTCTAACATGCTTATGAACTTCAACTCTTGGTGTCACCCCCACATCGGCACTGTTGTTTGTGGAGGTTGAGGAACCTTTAGGTGGTGGAGGCTTGCTCTCTGGGGGTGGGCTTTTGGTGTTTGTAGCTTGGCCCCACTTCCAGTTGGAACTCTGCTTCCTAAGATGTGATCTCTCCGCTTCCTGCTCCCACTGCCGAGCCTTCCCTGCCATTATGGATGTCTGGCCTTCTGGAACTGTAAGTAAAAATAAACTCTTTTTTTTTAAGAGCTAAGTTCTTTTTTTTATATTTATTTATTATGTATACAATATTCTGTCTGTGTGCATACCTGAAGGCCAGAAGAGGGCATCAGACCCCATTACAGATGGTTGTGAGCCACCATTGTGGTTGCTGGGAATTGAACTCAGGACCTTTGGAAGAGCAGGCAATGCTCTTAACCTCTGAGCCATCCCTCCAGCCCTAAAAATAAACTCTTAATAGCCTTTGGTCATGGAAATTGATTACAGCAACGGAAGGTAGCTAGGAACTGAGACATCGGTCTTCAGCAAGGTTTACGTGAAGGTGAATGCAACTGAGTGCTGAGACCATATCTTGCTGTATTCTGTGTTTCCTTCACTCAAACTCACCTGCTTCTTACTATGCCAGGTGAAGCCTGTGTTCTTTTCTTAGTCTGAGTTTGGTCTTGGGTAGTGCCTCCGAGCCTGTCCATTGCATAATATCAGGAACTGCATGTGGGCAAACTGATTCATAATGAGAACAGTCTGAAGAGATAATGGTCTTCATTATTGAGAACTACAAAGCTGAGAAACATTTTGTGCCTTGGCAGTCAGGATCAGATGTACATGACTGGCTACAGCCAACTGTGAGAAGGCACCCATCACTCTGTGTTCACTCATAAAACATCTCTAGACCAACTTCTTGGCAAGATGGCTCTCCCCTGCTCTTCTGAAATGGTTTCTCTGTGTAACCCTGGAACTTTCTCTAGGGTTAAAGGCCTGTGTCATCACGACCTGGCTGGCAAGATGGCTCTTTAGGGGTGAGAATCCCTGCTGTCATCGTCAGCCAGTTTATTGCAAGATAGAGTTAGAACCTTGCCGCAGCTAATTGGCTCCCACCACATAGTGAGCATCCCAGCTCCTTGGAGAGCAGGTGTCATGAGTCAAGTCCACCAAGGTCTGCACAGGAGCTATCAGTGTGAGACAGATGGAGCAGCAGGACAGGTGCCAGGGACTCTGGCAAATTGGAAGAACTTGAAGGCATTACACTTGCCAGGGCACCATAGCATATTCTGGTCATCTCAGCACTTGGGAGACTGATGGAGGAGGACAGTGGGTCCACGGCTAGCTGGGCTGCACAGGAAGACTGTCTAAAAACATCTAACTGCACAAGACATTACACTCAATTAATGAAGAGAAACCCTCAGATGAAAACTGCACACAGACAAAAGACAGGTAGTGTCTAGCTGATGGGTACCAGTCTGCAGTTTCTGCTGTGAGGTGGGAAATGAGTGTCTGGAAGGGGCACGGGGGCCCTTAGTCCCAACTCCTACTTTTCAGAAGCGAAACATGAGTAAGAGACAGCCTGTTGAGCCAGGACTGGTAGAGAATCTCAGTTCGGATAATCCAAGGACTCTCTGCCTCACTGCTGGCTAGAAATATTCCCTCCCTAGATTAAAAAAAATGCCTCCCAAGTTCAAATTTCAATCTTTTTAAAACATAAATTTATTTTATTTCATTGTACTGTCTGTCATGAGTCTGATACATTTCTATTTTAATAACAGCTGCCACTTCTCAACTAAACTGCAAGCTTGTGTTTGGCAGAAACTTTGATACACATACTGTGTGCCTGCTACCTCTTTAGAATTATATTTGATTTCCATCTTCTTCCTTTCCTTTCCTTTTTTTCCCCTTCAAATCAGGGTTTGTCTGTGTAGCCCTGGCTGTCCTTCACTGAAGACCAGGCTGGCCTCAAACTCACAGAGACCTGCCTACCTCTGCCTCCAGATTGCTGGGATCAAAGGCGTGTGCCACCACCGCCCAGCTATAACTTTTTAAAAGAAGCTGTACAGGGTCTGGAGTCCGGGTGCTGGAGGACAGCGGGTGCTGCACTGAGGCCTGGACCGGGCTTGGTGGTGTGAATCCAGGAAACACTCCTAGCCAAGACTAGGGCTTTTAAGACGCCTTTGAACCCAAAGAGAGTTAGATGGTGTGTGTGAGGGATCACAACATTTTGTCTGAATGCAAACAAAACAGTGTTCTTTAAAGTCTTCTGGCCCAGACACCTTGGTGTGGCATATGATTGCCCAGGAACTCACCTGGGCAGAGAGCAGTCTCCATGGTCACTTGTAGAGGCCTGAGTGTCCTGCACTGGATGATATGAGCTAAGCGTGGGACAGCAGGCAGGGGACAAGGCTGCGAGTCAGAACTCAGAGCCAGTGGCTGTAGTACATGGGAAAGGGGGATGTGAGCCCACATACCTCCATCAGGTTTGAATTTATAGGCAGTGGTATGGCAGCTCTTGTGTTAGGACAGGTGCACTCGACACTATAAATGGCATGGCCCTCCAGTGTCTCATTTTCACACTGCACTCACCCTCTAATGGTTCTGCCCGGAAGAGGAGGAGTTGCTTGATCAGTTTACCTCGTCAGCAGTATACAGGACCTTCAGACAGATGACTCCATTTTGCATATGAAAAATAATTGTGACAACTACTCATTTTAATTGTGGTACTTAGAGGCCAGTGGGTTTTTGTGAGCTGCTTCTGGCGATGGCTGAGCTGAGCCTTTAAAGCGCTGGTGGTTTTGTTCTGAGGCTTGGGTCTGGGCTGTAAGTTCTGTGTACCTCGAGAGAGCCTCTAGTGGGGACCACTTATCTTCTCATGACAAACACGTCTGATACTCTCACCAGCCCAGAAAACACTCATATCAAAGCCACACATGCCGGAGAAGACATAGGCAGGAGAGGGGTGGCCTTTTGGTGCTGAGTGTGTGTGAATAGACATTTAGTCCATCTGCCAGCCTGCCTGCTCCCATGCAGACTTCTCCTACGAATGCAGCATGTAACAATGTTCTGATGTAGCTAAGTTGGCTTGGAAACATCAGGTCATCCTGCTTCCTCCTCAAATGCTGGAATTACAGATGCACACACCACCCCTGCCTGGAGCTTGTTTCTTCTCTACCCTTTCTTGGCATTCCTTCCTTTTCACTGTTGTTTTGAGACTGTATCTTGCGTAGGCCAAGCTGACCTCCAGTTCAACTGTCACGCTGTGTAAAGGAAGATGACCATGACGCCTGAGTCACCACGCCTAGTTAGCCCTTCCCTTTTCTCTCCATTGGCATTTTCATTTTCTATTTCTGTCTTACTCACTTCCTTCTCGGAAGCTGCTTCTGTGAGATCTTCCCGCCTACTGGTTTGCACCTCGGCTGTGTCCAGGCTGCCCCTTATTCTATTTATCGTATCCTGAATTTCCGGCCACGCCTTCCATGGCTGGGCTTTCTGCTTGTTCTGTACACTTCTTCTTTCCTGTTGTTCTTTGTGTGCTGTTAACATCTTCCTTCATCCTGTCATCTCTGTTTAGTGTTCTAGGCCTGTAGAACGTGTAACGCAGTCCGTCCCTGTAGTCCTGCCCTGTGTGTTAGGCTGTGTATGCTGGGCTGGGGCACCTATCCCTGCAGATACAGAGAGAGTATCCCTGCAAGTCAAGGCCTGATTTCCCTAGGGAGACTAGGTCAAGCTCCAAGGCAAGCAGGAAGGGTTGGCGGTGTCCTCAGGGGTCAAGCACCCTCGGCATGGTCATCATTGAATTATGAAGCCATAGTTGACCGACCAGATGCCTCACAGTCGCCAGCCTTAGTAATCTTCCCATACTAGGTCACTGGCTGGGAGCAGCCCGTGGGAAGTGTGAATTTCCTGAATCATTTATATTCCCTGGAGTTTGGGAGGAGGGAGGTCAGTCTCATGCTAATACACACTCTTATGTGTGACTGGCCTGTCCTCTTTCCCCATTTCCACTACGGCAGATGAAGGGACAAGGGGAACACTGGCCCTGGATGATGGATGATGTGTCTGCCGCGGCCCCCTTCCTGCTTCCTGATGTTCCTGTCTTTTACCTGAGGACCATGCCCTCATTTGAGTATTAGGATTGGAACCGATAATTCTATTGCTACTTTGTAGATCTCCAAGGATAGAAAAAAATCAGGTCATGAGGTCGGGATAAAATACAGGGCAATTAAGGTTTAAAGCAGACATGCTTCTGCAGACATTGTATGGAATGGCCTGAAGCTTGAAGGAGAAGCCAAGAACTGGCTGCATCCTGCCTGCCTGGGGCTCTGGCCTTCGGGAGAATGCTGGCACCAACACCCTCACCCAGCCCCCCCCCCCCGCCCTGGGTCAAAGCTGCCTGACCTTGCCATTTTTCTGCTTCAGAGAGTAACATTTAAATTCATCCCAGCACTTCCTCAACTGCCAGGAGACGTCCTCCGTCACTTTGGGAATCTGGGTCAGCTGTTCATAAACTTGCCGTTTACTCAAAGACGTTCCCAGCCAGGCACAGGCAGTGGGTGATATTTGAGCAGGGTTGTAGGGGGGCAGTGGTTGTTGTGTGGCAAGGGGTGTTGAGTGGGAGAGATGGGCCTGGAGAAAGGTTTTATTTTTTTTGTTTAAAATATTGTTTATTTATATTTTTGTTTTTGAGAGAGTCTCATGTAGCCCAGGCTGGCCTCCAACTCACTATTAGCTGACTTTGAACCTTTGATCTTTCTACTTCTCTCAGGTGTTGGGATTACACATGGTGCAGCCATGGCCAGTTTATATGAAACGCTAGAGATAACTCAGGACTTATGCGTGCTAGGCTAACACTATCAACTAAGCTAGACTCCCAGCCCAGTTTTTCTTGGTAGGGGGTCTAAGACAGGGTCTTTCTATGTAGCCCAGGTTGGCCTTGAACTCATGGTGATTCTGTTGTCTTTGTTCCTGAGTGCTGAGATTGTAGGCAAACAGCAGCATTTTTACCAAGCATGTTCCAGCCTGACCTGCAATGCCAAAGGTAGAATACAGAGCTTTGAACAATGAAAGGCAATCACCCTAACCACTGAATTTCAACCTCAGCTCTTGACTTTCTGACACATGGTTGCTACACTATTGCCCAGGCTGGCCTTGAACTCTTTTCTTTCTTTCTCCTCCTCTTCCTCCTCCTCCTCTTCTTCGAGACAGGGTTTCTCTAACTGTCCTGGTACTCACTCTATAGACCAGACTGGCCTTAAACTCACAGTGATCTGCCTGCCTGTGCCTCAGAGTTCTGGGATTAAAGGCGTGCACTACCGCTGTTATGGATCTATTAAAAATGCTGCAGGATCTCTGGCAGCAGTAGGCAGCAGAAATGCTGTAGGTCCCCAAGCGGTGTTAGCAGGCCATGTGGCAGCAGGCAGAGGGCCCTGGGAGCAGCCAGTCCCAGGCAGAGATGGCTGCTGGTCCTCTAGCAGTGGCTGGTCCCAGGCAGGGAGAGGCGGGTGGGCAAAAGACAGGGACATGGATAGGCACTTCATGCAGAGTGAGTTGGATATTTATTCGGGGGGGGGGGAAGGGAGAAGGGGAGAAGAGCTGAAAGAGAGAGAGGAGAAAAGAGAGAGACAGAAGCAGGGGAAGGGGAGAAGTGGGGAGAGAGGCAGAAGTGAAGCTGCTTCTCCTAAAGGAAAATGGAAAAGAGAGACAGCTCAGGCTGGAAGCTGAAGATCAGCCTACCTCAGCGGATGGGGGAGGGAGTGGGCGTGGCTTGTCTCTTAAAGAGACAGCACAATCATTACAACCACCACCCAGATAGGCGGTGAACTCTTGAACCTCACATCCCAAGCGTTGGGTTTTTAGCTGTGCACCACCGCATGAGGCTTGATATTTGTTTTCTGTCGTGTTGTTATCTGAACTCTCAGAATGGCATGTTCTAAGCTTTGCCACTGACATAGGCACAGAAAGAAAAACCCCAGAAGGTGTGGCATGTGGGAGGGCTTCTCCTGTGACAGTTACAGGTAGCGCAGGTTACCTGGCCAGCATGCACAGCTCTGCGCTCTTCCTGCGCCACCCCCTGCAGAAGCTTCTTCAGCCTGATGTTTCCTGGAGAAGGCACAGAGGCTGAGTATGGGTCCTGACTTCCACATTTCCAGCTGACCTGGAAGAGGGGACTCTCTCATTCAAGGGGGAGGTTGCTTGGGCACTAATGTCTTCCTTCCAGAAACTGATCCCTATTCATAGACAGGATGTTACTGTGGTGTTGGCCTCTGAGGAGAGGCCCAGTTACGTGACCTGAGATCCTTGTCTTTTGCTGCTGTTCTCAGGGTCTCAGTGTTTTCAGACCTGAGAGTGTATATCGCAATAATTGAGCAATATTGTAGAATGCACGTCTCTTGTGTGAAGTTTTTGCTCTATTACTCTTTTGACTTTTTGGGGCCCTACCACCCAGCTCCCAGATAAATCACACACAGAGGCTTATTCTTAGTCATGAGTGCCCAGCCTTAGCTTGCCTTGTTTTTTGCCAGCTTTTCTTAAATTATCCCATCTATCTTTGGCCTCAGGACTTTTATATTTCTCTGTTCCTGTATACATTTTCTTTCCTTCTGACTCCATGTCTGGCTGTGTAGCTGGGTGGCTGGCTTCTGAAGTTGTCCTCCTTCCTCTCTCATTCCCAGATCTCTCCTTCTATTTATATCCTCTGCCGGCCAGCCCTGCCCATCCTTTCTCCTGCCTCGTTGTTTGCCATTCAGCTCTTTATTAGACCATCAGGTGTTTTAGACAGGCAAAGAATCACAGCTTCACAGAGGTGTTTTTTTGGTTTTTTTTGTTTTGTTTTTTTTTTTTTTTTTTTTTTTTTTTTTTTTTTTTTTTTTTTTTTTTTTTTTTTTTCGAGACAGGGTTTCCCTGTGGCTTTGGAGCCTGTCCTGGAACTAGCTCTGTAGACCAGGCTGGTCTCGAACTCACAGAGATCTGCCCGCCTCTGCCTCCCGAGTGCTGGGATTAAAGGCGTGCGCCACCATCGCCCGGCTTACAGCTTCACAGAATTAAACAAAAGTAACAAACCTTAAAATAATATTCTACAGCAGCTTGCAGTGGGTCACAGTCGAGAGTTTGAGAACGCTTTGGAGGGACTCAGCCTTGGGCGCCGTCCTGTGTACTACGGTGGGTGAGGTGTGTGGATACAGCCGTATTTGTCTTCAGGCAGATAACTTCTCAAGTGGGAAGAATCACTTGGGTTCATTGCTCCTTGCTCATTGGACACATTAATCCTAGCTGGATCCAGAGCTAGGTAGTCATTCCAGAAGGGCCCCAAAAATCTGGTCCCATGTGGTCCAGAGGTAAAGGAGTTACTGAGCCTCAAGATAGATCTCAGCACACTGCTCCAGAGCCAGCCTCAGGTCCACCTAATGACAGGAGCAATGCCAGCTCCTGGCTGCACTGCTGCCTTAGGCTCTAGCCTTGATCTCAGGACCCTGGAATATGCTCTCCACTCCAGAGGCTGAAGTCAAGGAAGGACTCCCAGCAGGAACAGCTTAGCCCCTCTGGTGCATCACTGGGTACTTTCCCCTGGAGTGAGGCAGTAAAGGCCACCAGGAGGGACCAGGGCTGATAAGTGGATGTAAACTCACTCTGTGCAGGGTGGGGTGGGGGACCCCACATGTTGTTCACATTCCTAGGTGTGTGCTATAATTTGCCAGTGCTGGTGCAGTCTCTTGTTTGCTTGTGTGTTGCAGGTTGACATTGGGTTCCTCTTCCACTGCTCTCCACCATGTTCTTCTTTCTGATATGATGTCTCTCATTAAACCTGGAGCTTATTGCTTTGGTGAGATTCTCTAGCCAGCAAGCCCCCAGGGTCCTCCTGTCTCCACTTAGCAGCTCTGGGAGTACACATGTCGTTGCCATGTGTGACTCTTTATGTGGGTGCTGGGAATCCACACTCATGTCTTCATGCTTGCACAGCTGTCTCCACAAACTCCTATGTATTTTTAAAAGAAAAATTTACTATGGAATTGTTAGCCATTCACAAGAGCAAAGCAGACTCACCGAGTGAGTCCTTTAGTTGCAATGGTCACCTTCACTTGGTCTGGCTTGTCATCGAGCTTTGGAGTACCTGTATGATGTGGGATTCCCCTCTGTATGCTGTGAATTTGTTTTATTGCCATTGGCTAATAAAGAAGCTGCTTTTGGCCAGTTGCTTAACAGAATAGATCTAGGCAGGAAAACTAAACTGAATGCTGGGGGAAGTAGGCAGAGTCAGGGAGAAGCAGGGAGAAGCCACAGGAGATAGATGCCTTTGCTGGAACCTGCCAAAACTTTGCTGACAGGCCATGACCTCGTGGTGATCCACAAATTAATAGAAATGTATTAATTTAAGATAAAAGCACTAGCTAGAAATATGCTTAAGCAATTAATACAGTTTCTGTGTGAATATTTTGGGTCAGGGTAGCCAGGAGGGAATGAATCAACAGCCTCTGCCAACAGATTGGCGCACCAGCGTGGGGCAAGAATTTCCATGTAAAGTCTTAAGAAATTTTTTTTTAGGCTTCTAGACCCACAAAAATGGGTGCCAAGTGCAGCTTCTTGGTAACAGTTCAGATAGGCTCTGTTTGCAAGGGAGGTGCAGTAAAAACTGCACGACTTCTTTAAAATACGTGGCTTCCTGGTTCACCAGCACAAATGGCTCTTTCGGGAGATCTGGCTACAGAATATTTAAATGGAGTTTGTGGACAGAGTGCTACAAGTTGCTTAATGGCAACATACAGCCTCTGTGTGCCTGGAAATGGGGCTGTGACCATGACTCACAAAGTAGGCACTGCATGGACCTCCGCCATGTTGGACTGGGTGGAGCCAAAAGGAAAGGCAGCCTTAATTCTAGCCATGCTGCTTAGTATTTTAAGAGGCGATCTTGGTCAGAAAAGGATTACAGATACGCAATAACGACAGATTCAGATAAAAAAGACCACTAAATGGGTCACAGTGTTGGATAAATGTACGTAGGTTTGGGAGAGAGAAGAAAAAGAATATAGAGAGTTATAAATGGAAATAGTTTTGAAAAAATAAAGTCTTTAAAGAGACAGAGTAAAGATAGTCATAGAAGCCAGGCGATGGTGGCGTACGCCTTTAATCCCAGCACTCGGGAGGCAGAGGCAGGCGGATCTTCGTGTATTGGTATGGAGCTTGGATACAAATTTAAGATCAGTTTTGCAATATAATATATTTCTGCTCTTGATTAAGGTACTGTGTTTGTGCATCTCATTTAAAAGTGTATAATTAGGGCTAGAGAGGTGGCTCAGAGGTTAAGAGTACTAGCTGCTCTTCCAGAGACCCTGAGTTCAATTCCCAGCACCCAGATGGTGGCTCACAACCAGCTGTAATACGATCTGATGCCCTCTTCTGGCATGCAGACATACATGCAGGCAGAACATTGTATATGTAATAAATAAATATTTTTAAAAATGTATAATTAAGAAATATAGGTTAATAGATAATCATCTATAATAGTCAAGCTTGTAGTCATGTTAGTTAGGTTTTCTAGATATACAGAGATATATTTTCAGTTAGATAGATAATAATCAACCCTTTCAAAGACTTACAAAATATGGCATTTAAAATGTTTTAAGAACTTAGGACTTTTCTTAACAATGAGACACATCTGCTCTAGCAGCGCCAATCTACTTCCAGAGGATGATGGACATTGAAGAGACTCCTTGCGAAGTTAGTTAGCCATTTGGGCAAGAAACTGCTCTTGCCTGAACTGTTTGATGTTATGCTGTATGAACTGGACATGCAGGACCCACAGAAAAATGACTGCTGAAGCTGCCTAAAGAAGGTGAGACAGGGGGGCTGGAGAGATGGCTTAGTGGTTAAGAGCACTGTCTGCTCTTCCAAAGGTCCGGAGTTCAATTCCCGGCAAACACATGGTGGCTCACAACCATCTGTAATGAGGTCTGGTGCCCTCTTCTGGCCTGCAGACATATACACAGACAGAATATTGTATACATAATAAAATAATAAAAAAAAGATCCTGTCACTATTAAAGCTGTTCCTTTAAAAAAAAAAAAAAGAAGGTGAGACAGTTCTTCAGGGTTCCTGCTTCATGAAAGAGTCTGCCAGACATTCTGTAGGACACAGAAGAAAGTGACTGACAAACTGCCAACATGTGTCTTTGAAATTTCCTGTTTCATGGAAAAGTCTTCTGTATTCTATGGGCCTGTAGGGTGAAGACAGGCGCTCCGATATTACAGAAGAACTTTGGGTGACTGTCCAGGTAGGGAGATGTCTCTGTCAATTCTAGAGTTTTGGAAGTTGCTTACAATGCACTTCCTGTTTACTTAGGTAATACTGTATCCTTCTGGGGTCTTTGATGCAGTTGAAGAATAGTTATAGTTATAGTTTTCCTTAGTTATGATAAAAGGTAAAGTATATATATATATATATTAACTGTAATTCTTGTTTGATACCTGTTTTGTTGTATGAAAATTTACTTTGTTAAAATTAAAACCTTCCTTTTTATTTAGACAGAAAAGGGGAGGTGATGAGGGATTCCCCTCTGTAGGCTGTGAATTTGTTTTATTGCCATTGGTTAATAAAGAAATTGCTTTCGACCAATGGCTTAACAAAAAAAGCCAGGCTGAAAGAGATATGTAGAGAGTAGGCTTAACAGAATAGAACTAGTAGGGAAAATTAAATTGAATCCTGGGAGAAAGTAGGTAGAGTCAGGGAGAAACCATGTAGCCACCTGCAGGAGACAGATGCTTCCGCCAGAGCCTGCTGAAACTTTGTCTGTAGGCCACAACCTTGGGGTGATGCACAGATTAATAGAAATATGTTAATTTAAGATATAAAAGCTAGCTAGAAATACACTTAAGCTATTGGCCAGACAGTATTGCAATTAATACAGTTTCTGTGTGAATATTTCAAGTTTCTACCCTGATTCTCTTTGTGATGGTCAGTAAGATGTAAGATGAAACAAGCCCTTCCCTCCCCTTCTGTTGTTTATCACAGAAGGAAACTAGAATAGAACTGGTATCCCCCCCCCCCCCCACATCAGCTGGGATATGGCTGTGACCACCCTGCCTCGGCGGTTCTGTGGCGGCCTGGAGAGAGTAGTGCAGGTGCTGGCTCGGGGAGTTTCGGAGGGAAGCCTGAATACCTAAAAACATTATTGGGCTGGTTTTGTGATGTATTTGAATTAAGAATCTGTGGTTTCTGGTCGGCTGGGGCTGTGATTGACAAGAGACCAACACCACTGGAATGAAACCTTGGCCTCCTGTGGACATTAGCCCCATGCCCACAAGGTGGAAGTAAAATGCTGATTTTAATTGGGTCTCATGGTTTGTGATTTGAGGGAGACAGGAGAATTTGCCTAGTGTTTTAGGACTTAAGGCCTATCCTGGGCCTAGAGAGGTGTCTCAGAAGCTAAGAGCGTCTACTGTTCTTGCAGAAGACCTGATTTGATACTGAGCACTTATCTGAGTATGCAACCATCCATAACTCCAGCTTCAGATGCCTCTGGCCTCTGTGGGTACCTGTACTCATGTGCACATACCCTCTCCAACATACACATTAAAATAATAGAAATAAACCTTAAAATTTATTTTCCTCTCATTTTTATGTGTATCAGTGTTTTTACTGCATGTGTGTTTGTATACCATGTGCAGGCAAGTGCCCACAGAGGCCAGAAGAGGGTGGGAGCTCCCTAGGACTGGAGCTACAGATGGCGTGAACCACCGTGTGGGTGCTGGGACTCGAACCCAGGTCCTATAGAAGATCAGCCAGTGAGTGATCTTAACCACTGAGCCAACTCTCCAGCCATAACAATAAATACTTTTGTTTGTTTTTTCGAGATAGGATTTTTCCTTGTAGCCTGACTGTTCTGGTACTTACTCTGTAGACCAGGCTGGCCTCAAACTCAGACCTCCCTGCCTCTGCCTCCCACCTGGTTAAAATAAATCTTACAAAGAGACCTACCCTATACATTAGGAAATGTTTTGTCAGCTGTTCAATTGTGTTTAAAGCAAATGCACATACAGAAAGATTTAAGAGTTTTATTTAGACCAGCTGGTGAATGAGACTGGACCCCTTTAAACTATTATTAAAACCAACTGAACTTATAAACAGAATAAAAAGTGTGTTTTTTTAAAGACAGGAGCTCAAAACATGAAATCCTCCTGCCTCAGCTTCTGAGCACTTGTGTTTGTACTACCTCATCCGCAAAAATTAATCGTGTGTGTGTGTGCTGTGTGTATGTGGCGTGTTCACACGTGTGTGGGAGGCTGTGTGTATTCTCACAGCGTCTACAAGAGAGGTTTGGTTTTCTCCTCTAGCACCTTAACTTATTCTTGTGCAGTCTCTCCCTAAACTTGGGGTTTGGGTTTTCTTTGGTAGACTGGATGTCATCAAGCCCCATCAATCCTCCTGCCTCCACTCATCATAGCTGGGGTCACTGGCATGTAGGGGGACACCTAACTTATCATGTGGGTGCTGGGAGCTGAACTTTTGTCCTCATGATTGTTCAGCAAGAGCTCCTAAATGCTGATCTACCTCTCTGAGCCTCTTTATAAATTGTGTTTTTGAGACAGGGTCTCCCTACACAGCCCTGGCTGTCCTGGAACTCACTATACCATGTTGGCCTCCAACTCAGAGGTCTTCCTGTTTCTGCCTCCCAGTGCTGGGACTCACCACTCATGGCCTTCATGAGTTTTTAAGATGGAACTTGAAATGCTTGAGGAAACACTACACGTAAAACTTGATTGTGTCAGTCAGGCAGTGGTGGTCCACTCCTTTAATCCCAGCACTTGGGAAGTAGAGGCAGGCGACTCTCTGTGAGTTAGATGTCCAGCCTGGTCTACAGACTGAGGTTCTAGAATAGCCAGGGCTACAAAGAGAAACCTTGTCTCAAGAAAACCAAAACTTTAATGTGTCACGTATATACATTTAAAAACTAAATAGACACTTAGTGCACAAAAGTCAGTCCCGAATGTCCCACCACAGCTTGGCCGAGCTGTTGGTGTGGAGTGATGGGCTAAGCAGGGACGTGTGTGGCTCCGGGGTGGATCTGGATGGTCTTCCTGTTCTAAGCCGTCTAAGATGGTGTTCTTGAACTAGGGCTGTGATGTTGGGTTTATAAGGGCTGTGAGCAGCAAGTTCTTGTTTGGTTGTTTGAGACAGGGTGTCTCTGTGTAGCCCAGGCTGTCCTGGAACTCTTTATAGACCAGGCTGGCCTCAAACTCACAGAGCTCTGTCTGTCTCTGTCTCCCCAGTGCTGGGATTAAAGGCGTGCATCACCACAGTCCTGCTCAGGAGGTATTTTTTTTTAAATATTTATTTATTTATTTATTTATTTATTTATTTATTTATTTATTATGTATACAATATTCTGTCTTTGTTTATGCCTGCAGGCCAGAAGAGGGCACCAGACCCCATTACAGATGGTTGTGGGCCACCATGTGGTTGCTGGGAATTGAACTCAGGACCTTTGGAAGAGCAGGCAATGCTCTTAACCACTGAGCCATCTCTCCAGCCCCTCAGGAGGTATTTTTTAATGGAGTAAAACTATAGTCGTTAGGCAGAATACACATTTAAAAACCTGCAGAGGGCCCACTGGTGTGTATTGAATCACAGGATAAATGTGTATCTTGCTAAGTTGGAGTAAACAGTCAGAAACCACTGTCCTAGTTGGCCGAGGGTACCTGTGAGACTACAGCATCACGTACCCGATGGGTCACAGTGCTCGGGAATGCCAAGAACTCCCGCCGTCTTTGTTCCTTTCCACAAAGTCTTTCTGGAAAGAATTATGAGCCTTTTAATGGTCACTGTCCTATTTTTAGAAAATGTCCTGTTTCTCTTCCTCCCTTCCAAACCCTGCGTTCTGAGTTTCTCCTGAGCCAAGTCCTGACCAGATAAGACAGTGCGTCAAACACAGACACCTCAACCTATGACCACTAGGTGGCGAGACCTGGCTGCGATCTCTGGAGTGTTCGGATTGTAGCTAACCCCGCTGAAGGGCAGCAGCCGGGAGAGGGCGCTTCCCTGCGATTCTCTTTCAAAGGAGGCATGTCCTTTATCACCCGATTCTGTGGGTAGGCATAAAGAAGCCCTTCTGGGCTGGAGTGTGGGAACAGGGGATGAATTCCATCAGGGTAGTTCCTCCGGTGAATTTGATGTTGCATTCTTGTGACATGGGGTGCAAACTGGGGGACGCTGGCCCTGGGGCCCAGCACGTGTTAGTTTGGATAGCTGCTTGATGGAATGGGAGCTTTGGTTGATTTTGACCCCTAGCGATGCAACCCATGGTGAGGCTTAGGGGGCGGCCTTTGCAAAAAGAATATTCTGGGTGCTCTCCTCCCTACACCCACTGCAACTAGAGTGTGCTATTGTGATCCGACTTGGAGTGAACAGAGATTTGTGGCCCAAATGGGGACTACGGGGAAGGACACTACTTTCTTTTATAGGTTTAAAAATTATCTTCTGTGTTTTGTCTGCATGTATGTCTGTGTAGTTTATGCATGTTTGGTGCCCACGGAGGTCAGAAGAGGGCATCTGATTCCTGTTGGATGCCAAGAACCAAACCTGCATCCTCTGCTAGAGCAACAAGTGTTCTTAACTGCTGAGCCATCTCTCCAGCCCCCCATGCCACTATTAATTACAGCAGGGTACCAGGCCTTGTTGTGACTGTCCAGGTAACCGCGTTGGGAGTCACAGGTCTGCCTTACCCCTGTCAACGAGATGATTACACTGAACTTTGTTGGGAAGCACGGTCCGGGTACTGGAGGACTGTCTGGTGGCCACAGTGGTTGCCATGTGAGTTCTGGGTGGCGATGGAGACAGGAGGTAGCCCCACAAAGTGGAGACTCTGTTAACTCTTCCTCCTACCAATAAAGCATCTTCCGCAAGGCTGCATCTGTTTCCTGCCTCTGAGAATCCTACCAAGTCTGAGCACACCGAAGCCTCTCACTGTTCCAGAGTGTGAGCATAGAGGGGAAGGCTTCCTTTATTCCATGTGGGGAAGCAGGGATGTCCTGTAGAGAAGGGATGGTGTCTGCTGAGGAACCGGGCAAAGCAGCTCTGGTGGCACTTTGTGAAAGTCAGGCACGGACAAGTTCCTGGGTCTGAGGGTTCACAGAGAGAGTGTGCAGCACAAATTCTAATTGTTATTAACAACAAAAACCCAGAGTCAGATATAGGGGTTACTGTTGAAGATCAGAGAAGCAGAAGGCCAGCCACTAGAGAGTTCTTTTACCTCTACCAGTGCTCAGCCCAAAGGGGTGATCCTGTCCTCAGACTGCATCTCCCAACTGTCTCCACCAAACCTCAGACTGCCCTGAGCTCCTGTTTCCTTCCACCTTATATTCCTCTCTCCACCCAGCCATACCACTCCTGTCTCCACCTCCCTAGTGCTGGGATTAATGGTGTTGCGATCCCAAGTGTGGGGATCACCTTTGTGTGAGCTGTTTCTCTTGTAGACAGATTCAATCGTGTGTATCACAGGATGGCCTTAGAGATCCCTCTGCCTCTGTCTCCTGAGTACTGGGATTAAAGGTGTGAGCCACCATTTCCTGGCCTCTAGTGGCTTAGCTCTGCACTCTGATCTTCAGGCAAGCTTTATTTGTTAAAAAAGAAAATCAAAATATCACTACAAGAGCATCCTTAACAAAAGGAAAGAGTGTGGAGGAAGATCAAGCAGGACTCAATGTGCTTAAATAAGTCATACAAACGATCATTCAGGTTTTTTAAAAAAATTATTATTTATTTTATGTATAAGTGCTCTGTCTTCATGTACACCTATATGCCGGAAGAGGGCATCAGATCTCATTATAGATGGCTGGGAGTCAGCATGTGGTTGCTGGGAACTGAACTGAGAATCTCTGGAAGAGCAGCCAATGCTCTTAACCACTGAGCCATCTCTCCAGCCCGTATTTTTTTTTTTTTTTGAGACAGGGTCTCATATAGTCCAGGCTAGCTTCAAATTTTCTGTATATCTGAGGATGACCTTGAACTCCTGACTTCCTGCCTCTACCTCCTGAGTGCTGGGATTATGATGTGCTACCACACCTAGGTTTATTTCTTTCCCTTCCTTCCTTCCTTCCTTCCTTCCTTCCTTCCTTCCTTCCTTCCTTCCTTCCACCAAACCAATGAAGTACAAAGAAACCTAAATGACGTAGCTTTTGCAGTGCACCATATTGGCACTGAAGGGAAAGTAATTCACATGGCAGAGTTCAAAAGTCGAGAGAAGACTTGAATGGAAAGTTTCACCTTCCTTGTCTTTTGCCCCAAGGCTAAGTTCTATTCACTTCCTTATGAGTATTTCTAAAAGGGTTCACCGTAGACCATAATGTGTCACAGGTCATCACTGTAGTAACTTGCTTGGAGTGGATCACTCACCCCACAGACTTCTACAGGTCACCCTCTCAAGGCATGGGTGTTGGGGACACACTCTATAGTGTAGTGTCTGTAGGGGAACCGTCATGGATGCTGTGACTTATTAGAACAGTTTCCTCTTGATGTTGAGCTTTTGTGAGCCTGGCTGGCAGAATTGGGTCACTGAGAGCTGAGCGTTGAAGCCTCTGGCCCCATACTTCCTGCTCTGACGAAATGCTCAGAGCCTCTGCCACCCTTAGGTGCCATGAACTCCACCATGCCTCCCCCACAGTGGTGGACTGAAATTCCTCAATCTGTGATCTAAAATAAACAATCTTTTCTATCATGCCTTTTGGTAACAGTGATAAAATAATTGTCAGGATGTCTTTCACGGAGTTGTCCTTTTAACTCAGGCCAGAGATCCAGCTGTTTGAACAAGCAATTTAAAACCATTTAACAGCATTGCAAATGCTTCCAGTGGGTCTGATTACCAGTTCTAGCCCCACAGTCCCAGAGGAACCAGCTAGACTCAACTGTCTGCAGCATGGTGTTCTGTTTCTATGGCCAAATCTCATTAGCTGTTGAAACCTAGTATAGAAAGGAGTTGAACCAAATAGTACATGTCTGTACTCCAGCATGGTGGGAAGGTGAGGCAGGAGAACTGCCACAAGTTCAAGGCCAGCCTGGTCTACACAGGGAGTTTCAGACCAGTCAGGGCCATATATAGCAAGGGATCATTATCTCAAAAGGCAGACAAATAGAAAGCAGAGCCCAGCCAGGTTTGGTGGAGCCCATTTATAATCCCAGTGTTTAAGAAGCCAAGGCAGGTTTTGTTTTTTTTTGACACAGACTGTTCAGGAGCTCCCTCTGCAGATCAGGCTAGGCTTGAATTCAAAGATACACCCGCCTTTGCCTCCCGAGTGCAGGATTAAAGGTGTGCCCCTCCATACCTGGCTCTGACGCAGTTTGAAGACAGCCTGGGCTACGTAGTATGTTTGTGACAAGTCCTGTGTAATATAGCAAGGCATGTTTTAAAGAACACAGGTAACCAGGTCCATGTCTCTAACCCCAGTACTAGGGAGGCAGAGGCAGGTGGATCTCTGTGAGTTCAAAGCCAGTCTGTTCTACATGGTGAGTTTCAGGCCACCCAGGACTACAAAGTGAAACCCTATCTAAAAAATACAAGTAAGTTTCAGCACAGGGTACATACCTCCGAGTTCTCCAGTTAAGCCCTTCTCCCTACAGGCCCATGTAACTATAGTACAGACAGCACTGCTGTGAACCATCAAGGGGACCCTGGAGATCCCATCAAACAACAGACTGCACAGGGAGTAGACGCCAGCATGTCAGAATGACCCCCTGGTTTAGGTGTTGCCATCTTTCTATACTAACTATATTGACAAATGGTCCAACTTTGACACTGTACTAAAGTCAAGGAAACTGTGCACTTTAAGGCTTTTGTCTCTGCATATATTCACATGAAAATGGACAAAGCAGCAGTAGGAAGTTGAGATTGACAGGGGTTCTACTGATTTTGCAACTTCCTTTGTTGATGTTCATAAAAACAATGGCTCAGTGGGGCTGGAGAGATAGCTCACTGGTTAAGAGCACTTGCTGCTCTTTCAGAGGACCCAGGTTCAGTTACCAGGACCTACATGGCAGCTCACAACCATCTATAATTGCAGTTCCAGAAGATTTCATTTCCTTAGGCATCAGGCAGGCATATGATGGAGACACACACACACACACACACACACACACACACACAATGTGTAGTGGCATTTCATTTGTATTTTAATAAAAAGCTTGCCTGAAGATCAGAAAAGCAAAACACCCACATTGTCCAGCCTTACAGATCAGGCAGCAAAGACACACACCTATAATCCCAGTAGCCACACTAGTTTGTCATAGAAACCAGGCAGTAGTGGTATATGCCCTTAATCCCAGAACTAGAAAGGATTAAAAAATGGGAGGAGACAGCTCTCAGACTCTGTCTCATTCTGAGGTTTCCTGGAGGCAGGATCGCCATTGTTGGATTGAGGTCGAGGTAAGAGCTAGTGGCTAGCTGCTTTGCTTTTCTGGTCTTCAGGTTGAACCCCAATATCTGTCATGCTTAATTTGGCACCCAATGTTAAAAATTCACAGAAAATCTGTTTGCCTGAGGCTTTTTAGCCACCTTCTCAGGCCAGAGCTGGGATTGGAATTTCAGCTGCAGGAGCTGGAACTCAAACTTAGCTACTTGGGTTCGGGAGAAGCACCAGCACCCCCAGCTCCCATGTGCCCTGGCTTAGCTTCCTCCGCTGCTGCATCTGTCCTTGCTGCCACCCACAGGCCCCCACATGGCTTCCAGTGTCCCCCCAGCTTCCTGGGCTTCCGTGCTCTTGCTCCCAGCCCCCACATACATGCAGCTTCCACATGACCGCAGTAGCTTACCCTGACTCCCGAGACTCGTGTACAACTGCTGCATGGCTGCCCGAGAGGCATCTCTTCAACAAAATTCCGTTACATTTGGTTTTGAGTTCTGCTTAGAAAACTAACAGGTTTTTTTTGGCCTGCATCAATATTATACCTCAAAAGTTTCAACTAAACCAAGATTTTAACAGAGATGTTATCTATTTAACTATAATTTTTTTTTACAATTTGTAAACCACTCCTAAGATAATGGCAGATAATACCCCATCCAGGAATTTAATAACCTTTTTGTTTCTATTATGGATGGAATTCTAAGAGAGATATATGACCTACCTGGAATGTATACATTCTTAGCCATAGCCGCTATCAGTTTGATAATTATTATATCTTTAAAGAAATGGTTTGCTAGGTTCATACCATTGAAAATGATAACAATAATTTGACAGGCAAAACTCACTCCATGTCAATGGGTAATAAAACCTTATAGAATGGAACTGAGAGATTACCTGAAAGGATTCACACTGTTGAAATTGACAATCAAAATCTGTTAAAAAGTTATGACAAGTTAGCAGATAAAACATCAATCCTGGAAGGCTATCTACATGCCACCCAACTAATCTCTTCAGATGAGAAGGTATCATTAATGGAAAAAATTAAAAACTTGGAATCATATGTACGTGATGAGAACCAGAGAGTGATTGATTTGATGAAATCATTAGAAATATTCACAGGTCAAGAAATTCATCCTGTCTTTTTTTAAATATTTATTTATTTATTTATTTATTTATTTATTTATTTATTATATGATATTCTTTCTGTGTGTGTATGCCTGAAGGCCAGAAGAGGGCACCAGACCTCATTACAGATGGTTGTGAGCCACCATGTGGTTGCTGGGAATTGAACTCAGTACCTTTGGAAGAGCAGGCAATGCTCTTAACCGCTGAGCCATCTCTCCAGCCCCCAGGTCAAGAAATTCAGACTCCACAAAAGACAGTGATAAAAAGATGTGAAACTATTGAAGAATTTGTCAGAACTGATAAGCAAGGAGATGAGGTACAGACAAAAGACAATAGTAAAGACTTAACATCACCAGTACCTGTCAGAGTCAAAGATGACTTAGCAAGAGTTTTAGCTAATTATCCTGTTAATACTTCAGAATACCCAAAGGATATACAGAATGTAAATGGGAACCCATATGTATGAAAGATCTAAAAGGGGGCTGGAGAGATGGCTCAGAGGTTAAGAGCATTGCCTGCTCTTCCAAAGGTCCTGAGTTCAATTCCCAGCAACCACATGGTGGCTCACAACCATCTGTAATGAGGTCTGGTGCCCTCTTCTGGCCTGTGATCATACACACAGAATATTGTATACATAATAAATAAATATTTTTTAAAAAGAAAGAAAAGAAAGATCTAAAAGATGTCAAGGAGGCAGTAGTATATTATGGCATGTATTCACCACATGTGAGGTGGTTATGAAAAACAAATAAGATCACTTCACATGATTGGCTTCAACTAGTCTCTCACCTTTAGTGGAGAGAGGAAGCTAAGGCCCTTGAACATCAAGGTAGAGTCAGAGGTTTTAAGGCCTCCCAAGATCAAATTCTTAGTGAGGGCCCTTATGCTGACCTGGATAGTCAAGCTATATACAATAAACACATATTGTTCCTATACTGTATAGCAGTCTTGAATGCTTGGGACAAGATTCAAGAACTGGGAAAAAAATAATTGAATCATATACTAAGGTTATACAAGGACCAAGAGAATCCTTAGTGATTTTTTGCAAAAATAAACTAAATCTGTACAAATAGGGGTATCAGATCCAGTGCTAGACAAATACTCATCAAGTCTCTTGCTTTTGAAAATGCTAATTTAGAATGCAAAAAGATACTTGGGCCCTTAAAGGTAAGATCAGCAACAACGGACGAATGGATCCTACACACAGCCAATACTCAGTAATTTGACTATAACACTGAGGTTTGGGTAGGAGACGTGATTTCTAAAGGTATGAAGAGACATAAAAATGTCAAATACTTTAATTGTGGTAGAATAGATTATCTGAGAATGGATTGTAGACAGAAAATTCCTAGAAATAATGTTTCTTCTGGGAGTCACCCAAATAGAATATCCCAACCTTCTGGGTTATGCAGAAGATGTGGCAAAAGCCAACACTGGACCAATGAGTACAAAGCAAAAAGACAAACAAGGTAACCTGACATCATCGAGAACTCCTTGAGGCCCCTAGGTCAAACATGGCCCAGTCATTCCCAGTCACTGTGGGGGATATGCCTACCCAGGAAAATTAGAAAATCCCATGTTATGCTCTGAATAATAGAATAACCACAGAGGATGAATCAAAAATTCCAACATAAAATAGAAATCATTTATTTTGGCAAACTTCTATAAATTATCAAACACCAAAGCTGAGAGTATACATAAATATCATAATAATGGAAGGGTTATTAGTCACAGGTGCAGATGTGACTACTATTTCTCCAGAATCCTGGCATCCAAATTGGCCTCTTTAGGAGGCAGATGTTCAATTCTTAGGAATTGGAACCTTATCTCAGGTAAAACAAAGCACGAGATGGGTTGAATGCATAGGGCCAGAAAGACAGAGAGGGAGGCTAAGACCATACACAGCTAACATGGCTGTGAATCTATGGGGTTGTAATCTGTTAAAACAATAGAATACCCAGATAAACATTCCTACAGTCTCAGAAACAGACTATAAGCCAACTCATCTTTCTGGAAAGGATATTATAAGGTATTATAAAAAGCAGATACTGACCATTCTGGTTGTACAAAAACACAGAACAATAATTGGCAAACACTCAGAAGTACCAGCTACCCTATCTTTAAAATGGTTAACAAAGAAACCTATATGGGTTAAGCATGGTCTTTATCAAAAGAGAAACTGCAGGCTTTCGAAAAGCTAATACAGGAGCAACTATTGAAGAATCAACCAGCTCTTGAAATTCTCCTGTATTTGATGTTAAAGAGAAATCTGGAAAATGGAGAATGGTAACAGATCTAAGAGCTGTTAATAAGGTGATTCAGCCAATGGGCTCTCTACTGTCTGGCATTCTTTTGCCTTCTCTATTACCTAAAGGATGGCCTCTTATAGCTATTGTTTAAAAGAACAGTTCTTCACTATACCTTTACATGAAAAAGACAGAGAAAAATTTGCCTTCACAGTACCTACTTAAAATAATCCCCAGCCTGCTTAAAGATATCAATGGAAGGTTCTCTCACAGGGAATGTTAACTAGCCCCACCCTGTGCTAATATTTTGTAAGTCAGCCATTGTAAATGATACATAAGCAATTTTTTAAATCTATAGTTTACCATTACATGGACAACATTTTGCTATATGATTCAAATGTAGATATTTTAGAATGTTTGAAGAAGTAAAGAAAATTTTGCCTTGTTGGGGATTACAAATTGCTCCTGAAAAAATACCAAGAGATTTTATTAATTATTTAGGCTATAAAATAGGCATACAAAAAATTAGATTACTACTCAGCAGTAAAAAACAAGGACTTCTTGAAGTTTGCAAGCAAATGGATGGAAATAGAAAACACTATCCTGAGTGAGGTAAGCCAGACCCAAAAAGAGGAACATGGGATGTACTCACTCATATTTGGTTTCTAGCCATAAATAAAGGACATTGAGCCTATAATTCGGGTTCTTAGAGAAGCTAAATAAGAAGGAGAACCCAAAGAAAAACATATAGGCATCCTCCTGAATATTAACCTTCATCAGGCGATGAAAGGAGACAGAGACAGAGACC
>NW_026067968.1:6297722-6529510 GCF_014885135.2 Alexandromys fortis | reverse complement strand
CCTTGGACTTCCCACAGGGCAGAGAACCCTGATTGCTCTTTGGGCTGACGAGGGGGGGGGGGACTTGATTGAGGGAGGGGGAGGGAAAGGGGAGGCGGAGGTGGGGAAGAGACAGAAATCTTTAATAAATTAAAAAAATAAAAAAATAAACAAAAAAACCAAAAAATTAGATTACAAAAGGTGCAAATTAGGAGAGATCAATTGCAGACTCTTAATGAGTCATTTCCAATCTATAGCCCACTATTGGGATAAAGCCTTATCTTTTTTAAAAGATTTATTTAATTATTTTGTGTATATGAGTGCTCTGCATGTACACCTGCACACTAGAAGAGGGCCTCTGATCTCACTACAGATGGTTGTGAGCCACCATGTGGTTGCTGGGAATTGAACTCAGGACCTGGGGAAGAACAGCCAGTGCTCTTAACCTCTGAGCTATCTCTCCAGCCCCTGGGATAAAGCCTTATCAACTGATTAATTTAAACAGAACCTTAGATGGTAAGAAGGACTTAGATAGTCCCATAGGATTATTAGCTGAAGCTGATAGAGAATTGACTTTGATTGACGAGAAATTAAAGGACGCACATGTGGAGGTGTGAATCTAAATCTTAACTGCATTCTGGTCACATTACTCTTTAAACATTCCCCTACATGAATTTTAATGCAGAAGGAAGATATTATCTTAGAGTGGATCTTCTTACCACATAAACTGAGTAAAAAATTAAAAATCTTATGTGGAAAATATCTCTCAATTAATTATAAATGGAAAATTGAGACTTAATTAATTAGCAGGAATAGACCCAGCAGAAATTATAGTACCTTTTACTAATGATGAAATCAACAAATTATGGAAAGAAAGTGAACCCTGGTAAGGAGCTTATAGTAATTTTTTGGGGGGAGAGATTAACAACAACTACTCCAAAGTGAGAGAATTTAACTTATAAAGAGAACTAATTGGCTCCTCCCTTGCATTGTACAGGTCACACCAGTAACTGATCCCCTACGGTCTATACTGATGCAAATAAATCAGGAAAGGCAGGTTACAAAGCACAACACTTAAGTAAAGTGAGACAAAGCCCTTAAGATTCTGTCCAAAATACAGAAACATATATGCTACTCTCATTTAAAATCACAAGGGATTTTAAGAATCTTAGTACATCTGTCACCATGCACAAAACTCAAGTCCAAATGGATTAAAGACCTCAATATCAGTCTGAACACACTGAACCTGATAGAAGAGAAAGTGGGAAGTACTCTACAACACATGGGCACAGGAGACCACTTCCTACGTATAACCCAGCAGCACAGACATTAAGGGCCTCATTGAATAAATGGGACCTCCTGAGACTGAGAAGCTTCTGTAAAGCAAAGGACATGGTCACTAAGACAAAAGGCAACCCACTGACTGGGAGAAGATCTTCACCAACCCCGCAACTGACAAAGGTCTGATCTCCAAAATATATAAAGAACTCAAGAAACTAGACCATAAAAGGCTAATCAACCAAATTACAAAATGGGGCACTGAGCTGAATAGAGATTTCTCAACAGAAGAAGTTCCAATGGCCAAAAGACACTTAAGGTCATGCTCAACTTCCTTAGCAATCAGGGAAATGCAAATCAAGACAACTTTAAGATACCATCTTATACCTGTCAGAATGGCTAAAACAAAAAACCACCAATGATAGCCTTTGCTGGAGAGGTTGTGGAGAAAGGGGTACACTCATCCATTGCTGGTGGGAATGCAAACTTCTGCAACCACTTTGGAAAGCAGTGTGGAGGTTTCTCAGGAAATTCGGGATCAACCTACCCCTGGACCCAGCAATACCACTCTTGGGAATATACCCAAGAGAGGCCCTATCATACAACAAAAGTATATGCTCAACTATGTTCATAGCAGCATTGTTTGTAATAGCCAGAACCTGGAAACAACCTAGATGCCCTTCAATGGAAGAATGGATGAAGAAAGTATGGAATATATACATATTAGAGTACTACTCAGCAGTAAAAAACAATGACTTCTTGAATTTTGCATGCAAATGGATGGAAATAGAAAACACTATCCTGAGTGAGGTAAGCCAGACCCAAAAAGAGGAACATGGGATGTACTCACTTATATTTAGTTTCTAGCCATAAATAAAGGACATTGAGCTTACAATTCGCGATCCTAGAGAAGCTAAATAAGAAGGTGAACCCAAAGAAAAACATATAGGCATCCTCCTGAATATTAACCTTCATCAGGCAATGAAAGGAGACAGAGACAGAGACCCACATTGGAGCACTGGACAGAAATCTCAAGGTCCAAATCAGGAGCAGAAGGAGAGAGAGCACGACCAAGGAATTCAGGACCGCGAGGGGTGCACTCACACACTGAGACAATGGGGATGTTCTATCGGGAACTCACCAAGGCCAGCTGGCCTGGGTCTGAAAAAGCCTGGGATAAAACCGGTCTCGCTGAACATAGTGGACAATGAGGACTACTGAGACCTCAAGAACAATGGCAATGGGTTTTTGATCCTACTGCACGTACTGGCTTTGTGGGAGCCTAGGCAGTTTCGTGGATGCTCACCTTACTAGACCTGGATGGAGGTGGGTGGTTCTTGGACTTCCCACAGGTCAGGGAACCCTGATTGCTCTTTGGGCTGACAAGGGAGGGGGCCTTGATTGGGGGAGGGGGAGGGAAATGGGAGGCGGTGGCGGGGAAGAGACAGAAATCTTTAATAAATAAATAAATAAATAAATAAATAAATAAATAAATGAATGAATCTTAGTACATAGTTACCAGTTCACGTCATGCAGAAAGAGTTGTTTTGCATATTAAAGCCAATGAATTTACACGAGATGATACAAAATTGACTTTATTACTTGTTCAGTCACAAGATATAATCAGGAATAGGCATTATCCTATATACATAATACACATATGGTCCCATATGGGTCTGCACAGAGTATTGCAAAAATTAATTATTGATTTGAATTGATAAAGGCCTCGGAATTTCATAAAAATGTCAATAGCAAAGGTTTATAAAAGGACTTTTCTATTACATAGCAACAAGCCAAGAGCTTATAAAGAGATGTTCTACTTGTTCTTTATACAACCAAATACCACTACCTGTAGGAAGTAACCCAAAGGGCACTTAAAGGAATGAAATTTGGCAGATGCATGTGTTCCATTTTGTAGAACTTGAAAAACTAAAATATGTTTACTGGTGTGGGAGGTCCTTCTGTCTAGGTTGCTTTTATTGGTTGATGAATAAAGAACTGGCATGGGAGGAAGAAGGCAGAGTTTAGAGAGATGCCATGGAGCCACTGCCAGAGATAGATATGCTAAACTTTGCTGGTAGGCCATGACCTCATGGTGATGCACAGATCAATGGAGATGGGTTAAATTAAAAAGTAAGAGTTAGCCAATAAAAGGTAGAACTAATGGGCCAAGCAGTGTTTTAAATAATATAGTTTCTGTGTGATTATTTTGGGTCTAAGCTATCCAAGTGGCTGGGAGAAACAAGTAGGCCCTCCTCCAACAGTATACTGATGGAGGAAGGTCATTGGTTAAATAAAGAACCTGCCTTGGCCCTGATAGGACAGAAAATCAGGTAGGCGGAGTTTACAGAACAGAATGCTGGGAGGAAGAGGAAGTGAGCTCAAACACCATGCAGCTCTCTCCGGAGCAGACGCGATGAAGCTCTGACTCAGGATGGATGTAGGCTAGAATCTTCCCGGTAAACGCACCTTGGGGTGCTACACTCATTAATAGAAATGGGTAATCAAGATGTAAGAATTAGCCAGTAAGAAGCTAGAGCTAATGGGCCAGGCAGTGTTTAAATGAATACAATTTGTGTGTTGTTATTTCTGGTGTAAAGCTATCTGTGCGGGAGCCAGGCAGGATGAGAAGCAGGCCTGCAGCTCCTACTACAGAATGGTGCCCAACGTGGTAGCAGCAATTTCTCGGGTCTGCTCTGCTTGCTAGAAACAAGCAAGCACTCTCATCTAAGAGAGGCTTCCTGACTCAGCTTTAGCTGCAAAACCCTGTAGCTCTTTAAAAGGTCCTACCAAGAAACACTTAAATGGTGTTGACGAAAAGCTGAACGCATGCCTTTCGGTTTTCAGCTGTAGCAGGAAAAAAGCTGCGCCATTTAAAAATGCCAGCTTTCTGGGCTGTCCTGCCAGGGCAAACTCTGACTGTTTGAGGCAGGAGGTCTGGCTACAGAGAGAGGATTTGAGTGTTGTCTGTGGATATACTGTTGCAGCTTGCTTGCTGACAGGGACCTTAAAACGCCATAGAGTTGTGGCTACAGTCAGAATCTCAGCCATGAGGCTGGAAAGCTAAGGAATGGGCTGGATCTAGCCGGCAAAGCCATGGCTTTAATTCTACCCATATTGCTCAGTAATTTAAAGGCTCATGTGGTCAGAAAAAGAGAGATATACAGTAAAGAGAGATTCAAAAACAAAGAAAACCTCTAAATGATTTACAGTGTGTTAAGAGTATATGCAGGCTAAAAGTTGAAGTTCTTAGAGTAAAAAAAAAAAAACAAAAAAAAGGAAGAAAGAGAGTAGTTGGGTGTGGTAGGACACACCTTTAATCCCAACACTTGGTAGGCAGAGGGAGATTGACTTCTGAGACTTCAAGGTGTGGTAGCACACGCCTTTAAACCCAATGCCTGGGAGGCAGAGACCCATGGATCTCTGAGAGTTCAAGGACAGCCTGGTCTACAGAGTTATTCCAGGACAAAGATATGCAGAGAACCTGTCTCGAAAAGTAAAAATAAACAAAATAGAGTTAAAATAAAGCTGTACAGAGATGGAAAATAAACAGAGAATTTTGATACTGTATGCTATTATGCTCTCTTTGAATTGTTTAAATGCTGAGGAAGGAACAACAGCTGCTAAAAGATATTTGTTTATAAATGCTGCTGAACTAATCCAATATAGATATTTTGAAAATACCTTGACTTCAGAATTTGGATCTAAGGATATGATACTTTGGAAAAGAGATTCTTCTTCTTTTTTTTTAAATATTTATTTATTTATTATATATACAATATTCTGTCTGTGATTATGTATACAATATTCTGTCTTTGTGCATGTCTGCAGCCAGAAGAGGGCACCAGACCTCTTTACAGATGGTTGTGAGCCACCATGTGGTTGCCGGGAATTGAACTCAGGACCTTTGGAAGAGCAGGCAATGCTCTTAACCTCTGAGCCATCTCTCCAGCCCTCTTCTTTTGTTTTCACAGATGATGACACCCTGTGGATTGCTTCCATCCCAATATGATATCCCAGTATGATAGACCACGCCCTCCTAAAAGGTTGCTGTGAACATCTTCAAAAAATTACTTCACTTGACTGCTGACTGAGATGAATCTAGCACACAGGTTATACCATGAAAGACCTGAATAACAGTGCCCCCATACAGCAGGAAGCAGTTTGGAGAGAAATAACTGCGCCCATATTCCCAAATATTGTTTATAAATGTTCTTTTACATTTAAAGGGGGGATATGATATAGATATGAATAATTTGCATTGATATGGATTTTAAGGTCAATTTTGTTATATGTATATGTATTTCTGATCTTGATTAAGGAATTGTGATTGTGTAGTTCACTTAAAAATGTATATAGGTTGTTAATGGATAATCAGTAATAGTCAAACTTGTAGTTATGTTAATTAAGATTTTCTAGATGTACATAGATATATTTTAGATAGGCATTCTTCATATTTTTCAAAGATTATAGAATATGGCATTTTAAATGTTATAATAACTTAGGGTTTTTCATGACAACGAGACACTCTGCTCCTGGCAGCACCAATCTACTTCAAGAGGAAGATGGGCATCGAAGAGGAACCTTATGGAGTTTGATAGCCATTTGGGCAAGAAACTGTTCTTGCCTGGATTGTTGCATAAACTGGACACAGAGAGAGGACTGCTGAACTTGCCTAAAGGTAAGATGATCTTTCAGGGTTCCTGATTCATGAAGGAGTCTG
This sequence comes from Alexandromys fortis, assembly GCF_014885135.2. Taxonomy (NCBI): domain Eukaryota; kingdom Metazoa; phylum Chordata; class Mammalia; order Rodentia; family Cricetidae; genus Alexandromys; species Alexandromys fortis. The sequence goes on along the minus strand of NW_026067968.1, from coordinate 6,523,530 downwards.
CGAGACATTCTATAGGACACAGCAGATAGTGACTGAACTGCCTTTGAAATTTCCTGCTTCGTGGAAAGGTCTGCTGGATACTATGGGCTGTAGGCCGAAGATGGATGCCCCAACGGTACAGAGGAACTTTGGGTGACTGTCCAGGCAGCGAGATGTCTCTTTGATTTCTAGAGTTCTGAAAATTGCTTATTTCTTGTTTACTTAGGTAATATTATATCCTTCTGGAGTCTTTGATGCAGTTGAAGAATAGATAGATAATTATAGTTGTTTTCCTTTGTTATGATAAAAGATAAAATAGATATAAATATTGTAACTGTAAAAATTGTTTGATAACTGTTTTGTTATATGTAATCTTGCTATGTTAAAGTTAAAGCCTTCCTTCCTTTTTGTTTAAACAGAAAAAGGGGAAATGATGGAGGAAGGTCATTGGTTAAATAAAGAAACTGGCTTGGCTCTGATAGGACAGAAAATTAGGTAGGCGGAGTATACAGAACAGAATGCTGGGAGGAAGAGGAAGTGAGCTCAGACACCATGCAGCTCTCTCCGGAGCAGATGCTATGAAGCTCTGACCCAGGATAGACGTAGGCTAAAATCTTCCCGGTAAGCACACCTTGGGGTGCTACACACATTAATAGAAATGGGTAATCAAGATGTAAGAATTAGCCAGTAAGAAACTAGAGCTAATGGGCCAGGCGGTGTTTAAATGAATACAATTTGTGTGTTGTTATTTCTGGTGTAAAGCTAGCCGTGCAGAAGCCAGGTGAGACCAAAAGCAGGCCCACAGCTCCTACTACACTATACCACACCATTGGTACCTATTCAGGCTTTCAATGAGTAACTGCTTTGAGTCTGAAAAGGCTGATTCAGTAATTGCACATTTATTAGAAATTATGGCCATCATGGGTATATCTGCACAAATAAAGGCAGATAATGGCCCAGCATATGTCTCTGAGAAAATGAAACAATTTTTTGCTAATTATAATATGAAGCACATTACAAGTATACCCCACAATCCTATAGGCCAGACAGTTATAGCTAGATCAAATTGAACTATGAAAAATATGTTAAACAGGGACAATAAAGACCCCCAGAAATAGATTGCATAGTACTTTATTAACTTTGAATTTCATAAATGCTAATGAGAAAGGAACAACAGCTACAGAGAGACATTAGACAATAGAAAAAACTTATGAATTAAATCAGCCATTGTACTTCAAGGATGTGTTGACCTCAGCATGGAAAGCAGGAGATGTGTTATGATGGGGAAGGGGTTTCACTCTTGTTTCTACAGGAGAAGAGAAGCTATGGATGCTATCAAAATTAATCCAGATTTGGCTCGAAAAGGAGAAACCTCTTGCGAAAGAAATGACAGTTTATCCACTGAGGTGACAATCCTACAAACTATAAAGAAACCTTACAAGGGTTGGGGCAAGGTTCTATTCTTGTCTTTGCAGTAAAATAGAAAATATCCATCTTTAAAAAGTCAATAGACTTTGGGCATCTAGATGCCTAAAGAATTAAAGATAACTATCCATAAAGAATCACCAAGTAAAGAAAAATCTGATTTATAATACCAATATTCTTTTTTTGTTTTTTAAATATTTATTATTTTTTTGTTGAAAAAATTTCTGCCTCCTCCCCGCCTCCCATTTCCCTCCCACTCCTCCCACTCCTCTCCCCCTCCCCCATATACCAATATTCTTTGCAGAGTAAAATCTCAATACCTAAACATAGATATCTCCTTATTTCTCAATATAATGGCATTTCTCACTGACTTAAAAATCAAAGCTGGCTTTGGAGTTGGACTGTGTTCTAATCTTCTCTAAATCCAAGCATGTTGTTAAAAGCTCAGAGTTTCTGTCTCATATCAGGAGAGCCACCTGGTGTGGGACAGAAGAAAAATAAAAAATTTCGAACTAAGGTTATTAACAAAACTGTGTTAAAAATTCTACTTCTCCCCATACCTATTTTCATTTCTATAGTTCCTTTCTTTGGATACATGTCTATTAAAATTCAAACTTTCCATTTTGATATAAACAATGTTTAGGTTTTCCACAGTGAATGATAAATTTTCCTATAGTAATCCTTGAAGTCTCCAGGAAGAAGATGGGGCCCCACAACAAGGATTCCACCTGGTTCATATGATGCCATTCAGCTGATAGCATCACTTAATGATTGGCTTTGGACTACAAACTGCTCAGAGAATGAGGTGGCTAGCTGAGATGATCCAGCCTCACAGACTGCTCTAGCCAGGACTTGAGACAAGTCCTGTTCTTTTCCATGATGCAGAGACTGGACAACAAAAGATACAGCTGCCTCTCCTAGGACTTGACAATTAACCCAAATTTTTTCTTTCAGGATCACCTAAAGATACCATTGCCAGGGCTGGAAAGATGACTCAGAGGTTAAGAGCACTGGCTGTTCTTCCAGAGGTCCTGAGTTCAATTCCCAGAAACCACATGGTGGCTCACAACCATCTGTAATGAGATCTAGCGCCCTCTTCTGGCATGCGGGCATATATGGAGGCAGAATGTTGTATACAAAATAATAAAAAAGAGATGCCATTGCCCCCAGACAGCATGAAATAAATTTAAGAATACAATGTCCACATTCCAAGAGGTGGGGTAAGTGGTTTTTGGTCATTCAATGGATTATAGATATTATAGATATGATAGGATAAAAGGGTAGATTAGTGAATCTACTCTGAAAAGGAAAAGGAAGGATATAGATATGATAAAATAAAAAGGTAGATTATTTAATCTACTTTTAAAAACAACTACTAGTTTTAAATGTTTTACATTGGATTGGATTAAATTTTGTATATGATACAAATTAGACATTAATTTTTAAAAACGTACTGTACATACATTTCTAATCTTTTTCAAGGTATTGTACCTATACAGCTCATTTAAAAATGTAATGTAAATCTCTAATCCTTGAAAATTATTATTACCAACTGTTTAGGATAATTAGGAATTATAATCAAACTTTAGTCACATTAGGTATGTTTTCAACATAAAATAAAGATATATTTTAATTTAGACAGGTCATCTTCAAACATTTCAGCTATCTACAGAATATGGCATTTAAGATGTTTTAATAACACAGGCCCTTTTTTATGATAATGAGACATGTCTGCTCCTGGCAGAACCAATCTACTTCAGAGAAGATAATGGGCAGCGAAGAAGCTCCACATGGAGTTTACTTTCTTTGTGGCAAAAGTAAGCCACTGGCAAGAAAATGTCTGTTTTACTGCTGACAGTATGCTGTCCTAATTGGACAAGCAGGACACAAAAAAAGTGACTGCCAAATATTGTCAAGACAAGGAGGGACAGTCCTTCAGGATATCCTGCTTCACAGAAAGTCTATTGAATATGCTAGGCGTGTAGGCCGAAGATGGATGCTCCAACATTGCAAAGGAACTTTGGGTGAGAGTCCAGGCAGCCAGCTGTTTCTGTCATTACATCTTTTGGAAGTCTCTTGCTTGTACTTCCAGATTATTCAGTTAATATTATTTCCTTCTTGGTTCTCTGAGGGAGTTGAAGACTAGATTGTTATAGTTTTCCTTGTTTACCTGACACAGAAAGCAACTTACGATAGAAAGTAAATTAGGTACAAGACTTTGGACTCACCAAGACAGGATAGATAATGGAGTATTTTCTCTAAATTTGTCAAATGCAAATGGACTAGACATTGTTGGTGTATTTATTGCCGGTATATATTGTATATAGTTATTGTACTTATTGCATATAGTTTTCTAAAGGGGACATACAGTGGCATTTCATTTGTATTTTAATAAAACTTGCCTGAAGATAAGAAAAGTAAAACAGCCACACTGGCCAGCCTTACAGACCAGGCAGCAATGACACCTTTAATACCAGTAGCCACACTAGTGTTTGCCGTAGAGTCCAGGTGGTAGTGGTGTACACCCTTAATCCCAGAACTAGAGAGGATTATAAGACGGGAGGAGACAGCTCTCAGTATCATTCTGAGGTTTCCTGGAGGCAGGATCACCATCTTCAGACTGAGGTTGAGGTAAGAGCTGCCTGCTTTGCTTTTCTGTTCTTCAGGTTGAACCCCAATATCTGTCTCTGAGTATTAATCATACTTCATGTAGGCATGCATGAACACACAAACAGAAATGTTAGGATTTTCTGGACACCATGCTAGCTCTAGATTCATTGAGACCCTCTTTCAAGGAAATAAGGCATAGTGTGGTAGAACAGGACACCTTGGACCTCCATAGATGTGCACCACCCTACATACGTGTACACACACACATGTCTTCACACACACATATATACATGTATATATGCACACATGTATATACACACATGTAAATACTCATGCCTCCATCTTTTTTTTTTTTTTTGAGACAGGGTTTTTCTGTGTAACAGCCCTAGCTGCCCTGAATTAGCTCTGTAGACCAGACTGGCCTCAAACTCATAGAGATCCACTTGTCTCTGCCTCTTGAGTGCTGGAAATGAAGGCTGAGCCACCACTGCCTAGTTCATACCCACATCTTTTTGTTTTGTTTTTCAAGACAAAAACAAAGGTTTCTCTGTGGTTTTGGAGCCTGTCATGGAACTAGCTCTTGTAGACCAGGCTGGCCTCAAACTCACAGAGATCCACCTGTCTCTGCCACCCGAGTGCTGGGATTATAGGCATGTTCTACCACCACCTGGCATACATCTTTTAAGAAGAACTTAGAAAGCACCCAATTTAAAACTCATGCAAAATAAAATTAAAGTGTTAACACACACACGCCAAAAAACAAAACAAAACCAGGCCCCTGAAGACCCCATGCCTCCCTCTTACCTCTAGGATTCTGAGTAACTGCTTCTCCCAACCCTGGAGATCAGATGCCAGGACTTTGTCCTGGCCTCTGCATGATAAATCCACTGTTAGCAAAACTAATGGGAATGGACTGGGAAAAGGAGGGAGGCCACTAGATGTAGGCTCAGCGGTGCTGTGCATAGGCTTGGGATGTCGCTAAGGCGGGGCAAGTCCCAGGAGGATGCCTCTGCTCTGCCTAGTCCCTGTGGGACTCCAGGATCAGCAAGGATAGATGAGTCTTGTCCCTGGAACTTTGACAAACTGCTGCAGCCTGGGTGTCCAAACAATACAGGGTGGCCCTCCCAGGGCTGAGGGACAGTGTCCAGCTAGAGAGGCACTTACGCCTGGTGGTTGGTTGTTTGGTTGGGGGAGAGTAGACATCCCTAAAGAAATTGCTGCTGCAGGATTCCTTCTGCAAGCGTGGCGAGGGCAATGTAAACACCAGTCTGTCTATGTGAGGCCTCAAGATGCCCAAGGCTTCCTTAGCCTTTGGGAAACAAGCCTGGCATCTGACCTAATGTCCGGATGATGGCTAGACTTTCTGGGGTGTATGTTCCATTTAGCCTCCTTGCTTTGACACAGCAGACCCTAACTGCTAGGCTTCTCAGTAAGCAGGGGATGCTGTCTCCATTGGGAGATTGGAAGAATTCTGAATCTCCCAGCCTGCTTACCTCCCCTCCTCTGAGACAGGGTCTCACTACATAGCTGAAGCTGACCTGGAGCTTATGATGTAGACCAGGCTGTCCAGGCTGTCCTTGAACTCACAGAGATCCATCTGTTTCAGTTCCATCTTCAAGGGCTGAAGGGGTGCACCACCATATCCCCTCTGGGTCTCTTACTGCACACAGTCCCTGACTATGCTGATTGACAGGTACCTTTACCCTGACTGCAAAAGTTGTTAAAATTCCTTCTTTGGAATCTGTGCCCCTGGATTGTGTCAGTTATATTGGGTTAATAAGATATTATACATTTTTTTTTAAAACCATGTGAGTGTGCATGTGCCATTGTACTCACATTTGGGTAAAAGGATAATTTGTGGCAGTCGGTTCTCACTTTCTGCCAGGTGGATTTCCAGATTGAACTCTGTCAGGCTTGGTGGCGAGTATTTACTCGCTGAGGCATCTTGTTGGCCCAGATTCAGGTATTTTCTTTTAAATTACTCCCTTTCCTGTAGACAGCAGGAACATGAGGAGTCACTTCCATGGACCTGCTTAGCAGCTCTGTCCTCCCCCACACCCCATCACACACTCTCCTGTTCCTTCTTCAGGTTCAGGATGGCATTCAAGTGAGCTAGGCTCTGGAGGGCAGTGTTCACTTGTTCTGCAGGTGATGCCCACAGCTGTCCACCCTGGCACGCCTGTTGTCAGACTCCTCAGTGGTGGCGTGGTATTTCCCATGTTCAGTAGAGTGTCCTGTTTGTGCGTCCCAGAAGCGCACATGGTTGGCCTCAGATGCCATTGAGGTGGCTGCTCATTCCCCAGGCTCCCGTTGCAGGGAGAGGTCTGGAGAGCAGAGAGGTTCCTTGGCATTAGGCCAAAGTTTCCAGGGGGCATCCAGGTCTCCTAGCACAGCCACACCTAATGAGCCTGGGAGTCAGGGAAAGGCACCCCTGGAATGTGGTGGGATGTTTGTTGCTGGTATATGCATAAAGCACACAGCCTTCCCTGAGTGTCAAGGAGGAGACCGCATTACACTGGGCAGATAGTCAAAATACGGGACTTAGGAAGAGGGAGGACAGTCCACTCCAGCCACCGATGTCATCTGTGACAAAGGCAGTACTTATACTGTGTCCTTACCTTCCACTGCGCATCTGTCTGCATATGGAATACGTGAAGACACCAGTGTGGAGGCCCAAAAATGTGAGCCTAGTTCCACCTTGACCAAAGGTCAGAGAGCTGGAACTTACTTCTATTCCTTCAAGGTTATTGTCTGATTCGAGCTCAAAGGTCCCACCTAGATTTATACCAGAGAATTCTGCTCTCTCAAGTTACTGTCTACACGCCTGGCTAACATCTAGACCTTGTCTTTCAGGAACTGAGAAGGAGATCTGTTTCTACCCCAAACAAAAGTCTAAGGATCCAACTAAGTTCTTCAAGGAGAAGGAGTTAACAATAGACTTCACCCAGAGAGTGGTTTGCCTACAGAATGTTTTGGTCTAGGATGTGAGTGTGACTTGTCTTATTCTAGTAACAACATTTAACTAAGAACGCAGCCTGGTAGCCTGCAATGTTCGACTGGTCTGTTCATTTCTTTGTATCATGTTAATGCAGATTTTTAAAAATTATTACTCCTACTGTTAGGAAAAAACCCTAAGACGAGCCGCTCCGCCGGCACAAAGAAATCCAATTAGGTCAAATCAAACCGAATTAAAATGTCCATGTTTGATTAAACGCAGCACTCTCAGGTGGCCGAGAGCATGGCAGGGGAGACAGAGAAGGGGAGCACAAGCAAGACCTGGGACCACGTGTTCTTCCTCTGGGAGCCCACTTAAATACCCTGTGGGAGTGGTCCTGACCCTCCCCCAGAAAGGGGTCATGCTGGGATTTAGTGTCCAGACCAATGCAACTCCCTGGCCAGGGTGGGCTGGGATGGATGCCAAGGATTGGAATGACGCTCCCAAATTAACACCTAGCTTTTGGGAATGCGGGCAATTTGCGTACTCACTGGAACTCCCTCCTGGTACTACCTCTGTTTATTGTTTCATATTTTCACTCGCGGCTTCGTGCTATTTACTAACTTTTCTAATCCCATGCTCCTACCCTGGTAAGAGCTGGTCCCCGGCACACCCGGGTCCTGCTTTCTCACTCTCTACCCTGCTGCCTTGGGCTCTCACTGAAGCTCTTCATTTCGGTTAGCCTGGGCGACTGGCCGTTCCCAGCATTCAGCTGTCTCTTGCCCTCAGCACTGGGGTCCCAGACACACACAACCACGCTCAGCCCTTACAGATACTGGGGATTTGAGTTCAGGGTCTCACTCTTTTTGCATCTGTGGGTACAAAATGTGTGTGTCATTGGTAGCAGCTGCCTAGCTGCAACCCCGTGTCATATGTTGATGGCCTGCAGGCCCGGCCTAGGTCAGAAGCTGGCATTCCTGTGGCATGTTGCCTTCACTCGGGACTTCACTTGCCCGCCACGAACTGGCCTCACTTGGGCTCCCATCCAGACAGCCAACCTCTCCGCACAGAAAGGCTCTGTGAGATAGTTTTCTGCACGTTGCAGGCAAGAACAAACTTAAAACGGTTGAGAATTCACAAATGTGCACCAGGCCTGGCATCACACACCTATAGGGGTCAATGCTGAAGATCAGAGAAGCAGAAGGCCAGACACTCGAGAGTTCTTACCTCTGCCAATGCTCAGACCAAAGGGGCAGTCCTGTCCTCAGACTGCATCTCCCATCTGTCTCCATCAAACCTCAGACTGCTATGTACTCTTGTCTCCTTACATACCTCCCTCCACCCAGCCATATCACTCCTGTCTCCACCTCCCTAGTCCTGGGATTAAAGGCGTGTGACTCCCGAGTGCTGGGATCACCTTTGTGTGAGTTCTATTTCTCCTTTTACACTTATTCGATTTGGAGCCCACGGTGGCCTTGAGTCCAGGGAGTAAAGGAGTCTGCCACCACTCCCTGGCCTCTTGTGTCTTAGCTCTGTACTCTGATCTTCAGGCAAGCTTTATTTATTAAAACATAAATAAAATATCACTATAGTTTCTGTGAAGTGCCCTGACAATGCACCACAGGGGACAAGAGGCTTATTGACGCACAGTTTCTGAGCGTTGGAGTCAGTCGTGTTGGGGAAGTCACAGCAGCAGGATCCTAGGGCAGCTGGTCACCTCACTTTCTCAGTCAGGAAGCAGAGATAGGTGTCACTGTCTCCTTCTATACAGTCCAGAAGTTCAGTCCATGGCAATCATGCCTAGAGGCCCAGGAGCTGCCAGGAGATGTTGCTTCTTTTTCCTCTTCTTCTTCTTCTTCCTTTTTTTTCTTGGTTTTTCGAGACAGGGTTCTCTGTGGTTTTGGAGCCTGTCCTGGAACTAGCTCTGTAGACCAGGCTAACCTCAAACTCACAGAGATCTGCCTGCCTCTGCCTCCTGAGTGCTGGGATTAAAGGTGTGCACCACCACCACCCGGCTCCCAGGAACTTCTAAGTCTCAAAAAACTGACAAGTGAGATTGGCCATCACAGCACACATCACTGTCTCCAGGTTTCTGCATACCCCCAGCAATGGGGCATTTTCTAACCACAAACACCGACTCTGCCATTTTATCCACCTATGTGCTGTATACACTCTTGGGCCCTTTAGGGGCAGCCAGCTGTGCAGGTGTGGCTGGGTGCTCCAGTCCAGTTTCTCCACAGCCACTGTCCAGACATTCTGCAGCTCCTTTCATGAGTAGACTGTACGTGGATGCTGGAGGTGAGTGTGTTCCTTTTCTGAGTGTACAATGGACAATTTTAAGGTACATTTTATTCTAGTGCCCAACTCAGCATGCATGCTGGCACGAGATTCTCTGTGTCATCCCCTGACTTGTCCAGAGTCCCTATTCCTGGTCCCCAAGCCTGCTTCTAAACACCAATGACTTGCCCCCAGCACAGGCTCCATGCTGTGGATTCAGGGAACCCAGATTAGAAGGACCAGGCCCTCTAGAGAGCAGAAGGGCAGGGCAGGGTTCCAGGACAGCCTGCCACATGCCTCTGCTGCACTGTGAAGTCTACTTTGTTGGTGTTGAGGGAAGGCTCTGAGGGTGAGCCTTGGTCTTCTATACAGGTGCAGTTGGGCGTGCCAGGTGGATTAAGGTGGGTTTGCAGGGTGAAGCCTGTGTCTTTACGGTGGGGGTCCCAGTTTCATCAGTAATAAGTAATACATGACCACCGCAGCAGTAGTAATGAGTGACCGAGGCTGGCTGGCTTTTATCAGTGGTTTTCAAAGACCCACAAACAACAAACCCTTAAGCCAGACACCTGCCAATTCAAGACATTCTATGGCCACATGAAAGCCTTCCTGCTGCAGGAAGGGTCTTCCCTTCCTCCCACAGTATGAGGCAGCTACTGACGGAAACTGGCCCCAGAATCACCCATAACTTCAAGGGATGTGTTATCTCTTCAGTTCTCTCAAGCGACCGCAAAACCTGTTAAAAAAAATGCTGCTCACACCATTCCCGACAGCAAGCGTGGGTGTTTCCACACCAACTTCCCACACACCGATGAGGCAGGAGCTGTTATTTAATTCTGACACTGGGCACTGAGATTGTTGAGTTCACAAACAGGACCCAGTCCCACAGCATTGCCTCCAGTTCAGAACCAGCGGTCAACCCGAGCTCCCACACATCCATAAATACACTCTCAAGGCTCATGTGACTCAGGGCTGCACTCCCCATGCAGTTACCTGCCTGTCACAGAGGAGGCAGATGAACGGATGGGGAGGTGCATAGGGTTAGCCCTGGGAGGGTCCTTAGAGCAGGGGATTCAGTCCCACCTGCCTTCTTACATCAGCCCCAAAGCTCTCCAAACCCCTTCGGATAAGATGTTTATTACGCAGCCTAGATTAATAAGTCAGTGGCCACTGACATGGCTCAGCCCCCCAGCCCTCTGACCACCTCAAGCTTCAACATGGCGCTGGGACGCCCAACCTTCTGTTCATAGATTGTCCCTGAGCAACCAGCCCCTCTCCAGTCAGGCAAGGCGGGAAGGCAAGCTCAAGTGTGCATGAAGGGGAGTGCGGCTTCCAACACAACCCTCTGGGCCCTGCACCAGGCGAAGCTCAACTGTAAACTTCTTTCACTTTTCTGTTTATGCACTTCAGCCACAGTTGGGTTTCAGGAATGCTGCCGTCTACCCCTTCCTTACAGGGCAATAACAACAAACTAAAGGATTCCACCAAAGTTCAACTTGGGGAACCAATAGGTTCTTTTGGTTCATTTACAGAGCCTAGGTGAGGGGCTACTTAGAATGTGGGTGACCCTAAAGCCACCCCAGCATGGATGGCAGTTTCCTCATAGATGCACACATGGGGTCCCCCTGCTTTCTGTTAACCTTCACACTACAGACTCAAGCACCTCCAAGGTCATGAGCAGTTACAATCGGCTGAGTGGTGCGGGAGAGGGTGGCTGGAAACAGCAGGCTAGATCCTGGGACCTTGGTCAGTGGTCCCTGGGGCAGCTGGAGATGGTGGCTCTGATGCTCAAGGGTGGAAACTGGGGAACTGGTCTAGGAGCCCTTTTGGGTGCTCCTTTGGCCGTGGTGGTGAGCCCACAAATGTCGGTTCCTTGGAAAATGTGCTCCGTGTCTTCTTAATCCCAGCTTCCAGACTCCTCGGAGGCAAAGAGCCCCAGGTAGGTATTCTATCACAATATTATTCCTGTCAGCCTACATACTAAAACAAGAACTTGGCTTTCATTCTACAGTGTTCCTGGTAGACTATTCCTCAAATTAGCCTCCTGTAAATTCTTGTTACATTTTTTATTTCTTAAGATAAAAACTGTCGTTATTCTGTGCCGGATAATGCCAACATCACAGATTTGGGGTGACTGTGCCATCTGGGGTTTCTTTGCCTGTTTTGTGACATTTGAGACTGTAAATTGCTCTGCGTTCCTTCAGAAGTTATCTGCAGGAAGCTGTCGAATCTGGACGGGGCGCGAATGTCTCAGGGAATGTTTAGTTACTTATTTTTCGTGTTAGTTTCTACTTTTCCTATTTGCTGCCCCAGAATGCCTTGTAAGACCTCTCTTTTTGGAAATCTCTGTATGTGGAGGATGTTCCCTCTCAGCGTATAGAAAAGCACGTTCCTCTGGCAGACGACTTCAATTTCCCCAGAGCGCAAGGCAGCTGTGTTGCAGGAGGCAGAAGGGAGTTCATTCAGGGAAACAATGCCAGAGCTGTTCCTCAGCAGCCAGTGAGTAGTCAGGAGTACAAGGGGTCTCAGAAGGTGGAGATGGGCTTTGCCTAGGGCTACCCAGGTTCTGCTTGCTGTTGGGCGAATTCTCATTTCCCCAGAGTGACACACTTGTCTGGATGGCAAGTTACCGGGTCCCTCCAGTCTTAGGCCTAGGCGAGGAGTCTTCACTAGGGGCTCAGTGGGCGAGCCTCTGTGTGGTTTACAGTGTGCAGAGTTCAGGCAGAAGAGTCCACGGTGAGCGATCACAACGCCCAAGAGGGAACTGAGAACCTCTCTGACAGGCTTCTCCTTCATCTGCCCTTGAGCACGGGGTCCTCCCAGGCTGGGGGGCCAGCGGTTGGGAGCAGCGTGACCTTGAGTGGGCACGTCTGCAGCTGGAATGCTGCGGAAATCCGTGTCTTTCTTGGGTTGGCCAGGAAGGGATCAGGTTACCTTCTGGTCTGTCAACGAAGGGGCTCCCCGTCGGGATAGCCAGCCTAGGGCTGACTGAGGGGCCCCAGCTGGTCTTCGGGCGGGGAGTGGGAGGGAAGCCGAGCTGGGCTGGGAAGCTCCGGGGGATCCACGGGAGAGGAGGCCCGGAGGAGGGGCTGGTGGGCCAGGCTGCAGCAGGGACAGCGAGCGGTGGTGGTGAGCGGAGTCGCGAGGCTGGGGCTGAGGCGAAGAGACACGCGGGACCGAGACCCGTGACCCTCGGCGGCGGCGGGGCGGCGGGTGGGTCTCTCCTCTAGGGCGCCACGGGGACGTGCGCGCGCCCTCGGCCTCGCGCCCCGCCCTCCCGCTCTCCCGTCCTCCCCGCGCCGCCTCCCAGCGCCATTCCCGGAGTCCCCTTGTCCCGGCCATGGAGGGTCTGCTGCTGCGCCCGGCCAAGTGCTACCGGGTGGTGCTGCTCGGCAGCGTGGCGGTAGGCAAGACGGCGCTGGCCACGCAGTTCGCGTGCGGCCGCTTCCCCGAGCGCTGCGAGCCGTCGGTGGAGGAGCTGTTCAGCAAGGTGATCGAAGTGAACCGTACTCCCGCGCTGCTGGAGATCGTGGACACGGTGGGCGCCGAGCACCTGGTCACCCTCAAGGACCTGTACATCAGGAACAGCGACGGCTTCGTGGTGCTCTACAGCGTGTGCAGCGAGGCCTCGTTCCAGGCCGTGCGGCCGCTGCGCGAGCGCATGGGCCGCCTGCGGGGCTCGCGCGCCGTCCCGCTGGTGCTGGTGGGCACCAAGGCCGACCTGGACGCCGAGCGCCAGGTACTGACGGCGCAGGGCCGCGCGCTGGCCCGGGAGTGGCGATGCCCCTTCCTGGAGGTCACGGCCAAGAGCAAGATGATGGTGGACCGCGTGTTCACGCAAGTGGTACGCGAGATGGAGGCCCTGGCCCCGCCGGTGCAGCAGGCTCCCCGCATCCCTAACGCCCTGGAGATGTGGCCCGCCGAGAGGTTCATTGGCTAGTGCATTGTGGTCGGCCGTTCAGAGCCTTTTCCAAAAAAGTTTCCGAACTGTAAACAAGTGGCTGCTTCTATATTTCATCCCAAAGGTGCTTCAATTTGCCTACGTGTCTTTCTTCAATGTTTGGCAAAAAAAACTTTGCAACTCCCCCCCTCCGTTGACCTCCGACTGTGCTATAAGAAGAAACCAAAAATTGCATTTTTCTGTAAAGAGAATTTACAGCCCTGTTCTTCAATCAGCTTGTTTCTGAACTCCCCTCCACCCCCACCCCCGTCTAATTTTTGTAAATAGCAACTTGTGAGCTTTGGATTGGCTGGGAGTCTGCACTAAGGACAGGTTTTCTTCAGTTGCAGGAGGCTTGCACTCTCCCTTTTACAGCCTTGAATCCAACAGTAAGATTTTCCTCAACATGAATTCCTAAATATAGTTATGACTTATGCCGGGTTGGTTTGAAAGGGGATACTGTATGGGGGACAACTGTGCCCACACACAAAGATAGCTCAGCCCTGCCTTGTAATTGACATTTAGTTGATTTCTACGTTCCTGCATTGGAAATAAAATTAGAAGTTGGTAATTTTTAACATGTGTCTTTCTAGCGTCTGTGTAAACCTATAATCCATAAAGCTTTATTTTTTAGTGTTTTATTTTTATTGTATGTGTGTGATACTGGTACATATGTGTGTGGGCACATGTATGTAAGGGGACAACCAGGTTTTGGTCCTCCCGTTCCCCCTTGTTTGAAACAGGGTGTCTGTTTTTTGTTCTCTGACTTCTGGATTCTTCTGTCTCCTGGGCACATCTTGTTAAAGGAGTACCAAGATTACAGTACAGGCTGGGATTTGAACTCGGGTCCTCAGGCTTGGACAACAAGTGATTTCCCTATTGAGCCATCTCCCCAGTCTCTAGTTCCTAAAGTTTTTACATACCTTGTCTTTGAGTTATTTTCCAGGAAACAAAAGTTTGCAAGGAGGAAGGAACAGCGCCCTGGTGTATTTCTACAGAAGTGCTGCCAGGAGCCAAGGGCTTGTTTATGTGGTTTTTTTCTTGTTTTCTAGATTCATACTTTTTTGATTGCATACCTGAATAGCTGGACGTGGGTGGCCATGTGAGGGTCTTTCTGTGTCATTTTCCTGTGACAGGAGCTCTTTAACACATCAGTTTAGTAGTGGTGAGCGTTTAAAATCTGCCCTCTGGAATGTGTGTCTGCACAGGTGAAGGAGTTCTCCCTAGCTGCAGCCTAGGTTCAAATCTAAGGCCCCACCTATTTGAATATGCCTCTAAAACAAACCAGCAAGATGTGGCCTTCCTGTGACCTGAAAGAGTTAACCCCGTGGAAGGGAAGCAGGTGGACTAGTGATGTGACAGGATCGGTTCACTTCTGTTTATATGATATGTGATACTTAATAGAAGGTTAATGTAAAGAGCATGTTTGAGAGCCCAGCTATAGATTCGCCTAGAGAGGGCCAGCTGGCTAGGCTGTCCTGCCTTCACTTTTCCTCCCCATCCGAGACAGGTTGGCTCAGGAGCCTCACTTTGCAACCCATCATATGACATACACACACACACATACACACACACACACACACAAACCCTTGCTGGGCCTCCTGCCAGACCTCGTTGGCTCAGGAGCCTCCCTTTGCAACCCATCACACAGACACACACGCACAGACACACACACAGACATACACAGCACACACACACACGCATACACACCCTTGCTGGCCCCCTGTTTCAGGGATGAGGAGGAGTATGGGGGAACAATGGGAGTGCTTTCTGGGCCTCAGCACTGGCCAAAGCCAGCCTGCTCCTGGAGCAGAGGGAATCTAAGATTCTCCATGCACTGAACAGGAGCTCTGCAGAGAACGAAGTCCCCAGTCTGGGGGACTGGCCCAAGGACTAGAAGCTGGTTGGCCCCTTCCAACTCTCCATCGGCTTGTGCTAACGCCTTCAAGATTGCTTGTATATCCCCGTATTTCAGTCCTTACAAGTATCAGGCCTTGAGCCAGTAAAACGTTCCCAGCCAGCCTTTTCTGTTGTTGGACTTCTGGGATGACCTCAGATACCCCCAGCCAGATCCAAGTTTCCAGTTGAGAGTCCAGGGCTCTTCCTGGCTGGCCGGTGGACCAAATGAAGGAGCAGGGTGTGAGGCCAACTCCTCCGCCCTCGGGAGTGTGTTCAGGAGTGCGGAGGAAGCAACTTTCTAGGACACACACACACACTTAAAGGCATGTATACAAGATTATACACACACAGTTAAAGGTACACCCCAGGATTTTCCTTCATGTATTTCTAACATCTGTATGTCAGGCATAAGGGGTCTCTGTCTCTTCGGTGGCAGGGAGCTAACTGACTAACCGACTCCAAAATGAATTAGCAAGGGGTACTCAGGGTGCTTAGCTCTTGCAGGTACAGTTTCCAAGCCAGGCATCTTGGGCTGGGATGAAATGACCTTCCCAGGGCTTGATCCTGTTGCCTTGCCCTGTGCGACTAAAGAGTATGTCCCCTAAGTGGCCAGGCGTCAGTCGGAGGAGTGGGAAGTGGGAAAAAGGAAGGCAGTGAGCACTCCTTCCCCTCTGGGATCAGACGGGGCTGCTTCTGGCCAGCACACTGCAGCTTCTCTGTGTGCTATTAGGGCTGCAGTGGTGTAGGGAATTCTTTTGGGGGTTTAAAATGACATCACTCCTCTTCTGAGAAATACCCACTCCTTCTCCAGTGTGACAGTGCATATAGTCGGCCTTGGTAACCACCTCATGGTAGCACTATGTCATCTTGCAGCGGCAGTCTCTGAGATACCCCAGTGACACCTCTTCCCAGCACTTTTTCCCTGTGGTGACCTCGGTCTCAAGGCTGTCTGCCCTTAGAGCTCTTTATTTCAGAAACATAGAATGACCTGAGTGACGGATGCCACTTTCAAAACCACATCACCAAAGGGTCAACCTGTGCCCTGCTTGCCCCCGTGAGAACACACATGTGCTGTGACAGGCTCTGTGGACACAGCGAGGAGCTATTGTCTCCGGCCAGCAGCAGCCTCCCAGACTGGACAGAAAATGGGCCCTTCCCAGTTGCCGTGAAGATGATGGTGTCCTGATGACACCCCCAGAGGCACAATCAACTAAGATCCAGCTCAGTCCCACAGGCTTCCAATCCCCAGAAGACTGAGAATCCACACTTAACTGTTCCCAACCGTGAGGTCAAGACAGTTTTGTTTTGATGTTTGTATCAGTAGCTACCCCTGCATCAATAGGTACCCAATATAGCTACGAGACTAGATGGAGTTGTAACTGAAGGTTTCCCTTCTTCCCACCAGTCCCTGAATAACCACTCTGAGGCTTAATATTAATTAAAAACTGTTTGGCATATTAGCTCAGGCTTATTATTAACTAGCTCTTACAACTTAACCCATTTCTATTATTCCATATTTTTGTCATGAGGCTTGTGATTGTTACCTCACATCTTGCTTCCCCTGTGGCTACTGGCATCTTCCTGACTCTGCCCTTTTTCTCCTTGTATCTCTGTTTGGAGTTCCCATCTGTCTCTGCTCCGCCTGGCCATTGGTCAAATCAACTTCTTTATTAACCAATGATAATGAAACATATTCACAGCATGCAGAGAGATCTATCAGGGGTTGTGTAGAAGGAACAGCGGGCTGCATTCCTGCCGCCCAGCTCCCAGCCACCGGCTAGCTTATGCCCCAAAATAACAACACACAAATTGTATTCATATAAACACTGCTTGGCCCATTAGTTCTAGCCTCTTATTGGCTAGTTCTCACATCTTGATTAACCCATTTCTAATAATCTGTGTAGCACCACGAGGTGGTAGGTTACCAGGAAAGATTCAACATGTCTGTCCTGGCAGCTGGCTCCATAGGAGCGGCCTAGCATCTGAGCTCACTTCCCTTCTTCCCATCATTCTGTTCAGTCTACTACACCCACCTAAGGGCTGGCCTATCAAATGGGCCAAGGCAGTTTCTTTATTAACCAATGAAATCAACAGATTGACATATGACCTTCCCACATCAGGGTTGCTGGTAGCAGACCTCTGAAAATGTAGACACTGTGCACTCTGAGGAGTGTGGTAGCCAAAGGTAAAAGCTCTCCAGACAAACGCACTTTGAGAATGCCAGGTGTGGGAGAGGGCTCAGAAGGAAGGGAATGATTTGTTATTGAGAATTGCAAAATAATGCATAGTTTAGCTCTGTTGCGCCCAGTGGGAAGCTGAAGGGGGCCCACTGCAGCCCATGGCCTGGCGAGGTTTCCTAGTGGAAGGCTGAAGGTGTTGCTTGCTTTATTTTGCTGTGAAGAAAGAGAGAAACAAGAAGACTGCTACACAAAGGGACAGACTCTCCAAGCTGTCCTGCTGACCTCCTCCGCATGTATAGCTCGCACACACTTCTGTACAACCCCGGCGGCCTGAAGGCTCACTCTACACGTCTCTTTCCTTTAGTCCACGCTGGTTACGTTCATGCTGATGATTCTTCAAGAACCTTCATGGACCTCTGTGATTTGAGGTCAACCCATTAGAGAAAATGCACCCCTAAAAGTCTTTAGAATAGCCCTTCTCTACTTTGGTGTGTCAGGGACCAATGCCCCCGGTTTCCTACAGGTTCTATTGGTTGCGTATGCCAACTTCCTTAAGGACCTTTACAGTTTAAAAAATATTCATTAAAATATTTTTAAAGATTATTTTATTCTATGAGTACAGATGTTTTGCCTGCGTGTATGTCTGTTCTCTAAATAAGTGCATTCATCACCTAGGACTGTGAGCCACCATGTGGAGGCTGGGAATCAAACTTGGGTCCTCTGCAAGAGCCGCCAGCACTATTAACTCTGCCACCCCACCCCCCATTTTTAACATTTATTTGTTTTTTTTTCGAGACAAGTTTTCTCTGTAGCTTTGGAGCCTGTCCTGGCACTCGCTCTGTAGACCAGGCTGGCCTCGAACTCACAGAGATCTTCCTGCTTCTGCCTCTGAGTGCTGGGATTAAAGGCATGCACCACCACCGCCCGGCCTTAACATTTATTCATATATGTATCTGACATAGTACGCATGTGGAGGTCGGAGGACAATTTACATGAGTTGGTTCTCTCTTTCTACCATAAGAGTACCAGGGATTGAATTTAGGCTTGGCGGCCGACATAACCTTCTGTGTGACCCAGAACTGCTGAGGCCAGAGCTCCAGTCTACCACTGGGTGGAGTTGGAGGTGGGGAGAACAAGGTAAGCTACTTCTGAGTTTCATGGAGCTGCAGACCACAGGATACTGCAGGGAGATCCTGCGTGCTTGGGGAACCATACTTACGGTGTACCTCCTTTCCGATATTTCATAGAATTACGTGGGCTAAAGCTTGGGGCTTTGTTTTCAGGCCACAACTCATTCAGCTGGCAACGCCTTGGTGTATGGAGTGATTAATATGGTCCAGAAATTGATACCATAGCTCAGGAGTGGCTGCAGTGGCCAGAGGAACCTAGCTTCTCTCTCCGCCATAGAAGAGAACAGGAATAAGTTCAACTGAAGAAAAATTGGTTTCTCTGTGGAAGCAGCACGCTCATTCAGTTATGTGAAGAAGCAGATCTGCGGATGCTCAGTGCAAGGGTGGATGGTGCTTGCTCAATCCTCCACTGCACAGAGGCTCCTGGGGGTTGGATTAAAGGTAGAACTGCTGGATCCCATGGGCACGAGGACAGACTTCACTTCCTTTACCGTGAAATCAACTCCCTGACCAGAGATGGAGAAGCCTGAGGTTAAACACACCTTCTCCAAAGCACTTCCCCAAGCCAGGAGGCTAAGTGAGCTTTTGATGAGAGTGAAGTTCAGGTTTTGCAAGGAAGCAAGGTGGGCGGGCTGCAAAACGACAAAGAGCCAGCTGCATGGAGTCTTTGTCTATTGAGGCCGACATGAAAAATGCATTTTGTCCAGGGTAATATGAGCTCTGGCATGAAAACCAAGCCCTGCTACCTCAGGCCAGCTGAAGAAGGCCTGGCCTTTCATCATTATTTTTTTTTTGAGATACTATGTAGACCAGGCCTCCCATATTCTAGGATTAAAGGTATGCACCACCATGCCCAGTCTCCAGTTTTCTTCATTGAGTAAAGTGCTCACAATTAACTTTTCATATATGGCCTTTGTTATATCAAAGTAGCTTCCTTATAGCCCCCATTTGTTGAACGTTTTTATCATGAGATGATGTAGGAGGGTCTTCTATCTATCTGTTTCTTTCATTGGTTAATTAATAAAGAAAATTGTTTGGCCTGATAGGTCAGAACATAGGTAGGCAGGGAAGACAGAACAGAATTGTGGGAAAAAGAAAGCAGAGACAGGCAGATGCCATGATTCTCCAACCCAAGATGGACATAGGTTAGGATCTTTCCCGATAAGCCACAGCCTCATGGTGCTACACAGATTTAATGGAAATGGGTTAATCAAGATGTGAGAGTTAGCCAATATGAGGCTAGAAATAATGGGTCAGGTAGTGTTTAAATGAATACAGTTTCCGTGTAATTGTTCCGGGGCTAAACAAAAGAGGTTCTTCTTTTGTTTTCACAGAGGATGAGACCCTGTGGATTGCTTCTATCCCATTATGGTATAATAGACCACACCCTCCTGAAGGGTTGCTGTGAACACCCTCAAAAAATTACTTTGCTCAACTGCCAGCTGAGATGAACCTAGCATACAGGATACACCATAAAAGACCTGATTAACAGTGCCCCCATACAGCAGGAAGAAGTTTGGAGAGAAATAACTATGTCCATATTCCAAGGTATGGACAGGACAGCTGTTTGACAGCCTGAGCTAGCCCGGCTTCCTCAGCAAGACTCTGGTGCTCTCCTGGTAAACACAGATGTTATAGTTCACCACTCTAACCCACAGAGGAAGACAAGAGCCGGGTCCCACTGCAATATTGTCTGCACAGGGATGAAGCAGGAATACCAATTGCCCAGTCCACAGAGGACCCAATACCCAGGGACAGCGGCATCCCCTCCCCGCTATTATTGGTGAGATTCATAATAACCATTGTCATTATCCTCCTCCAGCATCCTGTCAAGTCCTGAAGGCACAGGGGACCCACAGGGATCTGAGAGCACCTTGGGGAGGGCTAATTGGGTATAGAGGAAAGCACAGAGAAGGTCAGGGCTTCTGCTTCTATCTCTCCCTAACCCCCAACCAGAGTGACCATGGTGTCCACAGGCTCAAAGGAAGCACCAGGCCCAGGTGGTGTGTTTTCTCAGGTCAGGGTCTCATGTTCTGAGAGGCTGGGGTCCTGGAACCTAGGGTGACCCCCCCCCAGGATATTATCCAGCTCTTCTACGAAGTTCCCTGGTCAGCCCAAGGCCTGTAAGAGAACCTAATGGGGTGGGGACAGCTCTGGAAAGAAGTCTCATGTTAAAGGGGCGGTGCGTCTCTCCCCAGGTCTGCTGATGACCAGCAGAGCCTGGAGCACTGTGTGTCCTGTGTCTCCTGTGTGTCCCGTGTGTCCTATGTGTCCTGTGTGTCCTGTGTGCCCAGTGTGTCCTGTGTCTCCTGTGTGTCCCTTGTGCCCCATGTGTCCTGTGCGTCCTATGTGTCATGTGTGCCCTGTGTCTCCTGTGTGTCCTGTGTGCCCTGTGGGTCCTATGTGTCCTGTGTGCCCCGTGTACCCTGTGTGTCCTATGTGTCCTATGTGTCCTGTGTCTCCTGTGTGCCCCATGTGCCCTGTGTGTCCCGTGTGTCCCATGTGCCCTATGTGTCCTGTGTGTCCCTTGTGCCCAGAGTGTCCCATGTGCCCTGTGTGCCCTGTGAGCTCTGTGTGCCCTGGGTGCAAAGGACCTTAGGGACAGTAGAGTGGAGCAACACCACCTTTACTGTCCCTTCTGGTTGTTAGCTGAAGTCCTTACACAAGGTATAGGGGACCCAACCAGGGGGTGAAGGGCTTTACAGAAGCAGCTAGAGTGGGAGGTGTGTGCTGGGCCTCCATTCCTGCCTGGTGCCAAGGACTCAGATCTTTGCTTTTGTTTGGGGAATGGGGAGGCTGACGCCATCACCTTATTGTCACTATTATTTCATGTGTGTGGGTGTACTTGTGTCTGGGGAGGCTTAAGGGGTATCCGATCCCCTGGAACTGAAGTTTCGGAAGGATATTAGCCATCATGGGGGTCCGGAAGAGCAGCTGGTGCTCTTAGCTGCTGATCCATCTCTCTCTAGCTCTGCTTCCTGGCAGGGCTCTCCCATCGGGTGTGTCAGAATAGAATGGTGAGCTCGGGTGGGTGCTCCTCTATACTGGGCCATGTCCAGATGATTAAAGCTAGGTCTGGCTGAGGGGAGAGCAACACAAAGGAAGCCTGTTTGATGTTTCGTTTTTTGAGACAGAGTCTCACTATGTAGCTCTGGCTGTCCTGGAACTCACTATGTAGACCAGGCCAGCCTTGAGTTAGCATAGATCTGCCTGTCTCTCCCTCCTGAGTGCTGGGATTGAGGACATGGGCCACCATGACTGGCTGGGAAGTCTTTTTGAAATGAGCCATATATAACTGATTTCCCAAGCTAACAGAAAGGGAGGTTTTCAGGAAAGGGTTCTCATAGACCCCAGGAAAAGACTGTAAAGGGTACTGTGTGTTGAACATTCTTTTTCTGACTAGTTCTGATCACTTTTCAAATATTCAAAAATTCAGACAAAATAGTTGATGGATAAACTCTAAGCAGTGACAAGAAGTTCTTAACTGCATTTGCAAGAATCAAGGTGTGATGCCTCAAGCCTATAAATTAGCAAGCTCTCAGGAGGCTGAGGCAGGATTGCCTCAAGTTTGAGGCCAGCCTGGACTACATAGTGAGATCCTATCTTTAAAAAAAAAAATACCAGGAGCAATAAAATACTATTTAAAAATACCAACAGCAATAAAATACTATTTAAAATAAAATACTACTTAAAAATACCAATAGCAATAAAATACTATTTAAAATAAAATACTATTTAAACAATACCAATAGCAATTAAAATAAAATGCATTTGCAGGATTGAGTTCATTTCACCCTTTCTTTGTGGAGTTAGCCTCTATCCTGAACTGACTTGCTTTTTTTTTTTTTTTTTTTTTTTTTTTTTTTTTTAGATAGGGTTTTTCTTTGTAGACCAGGCTGGACTTGCACTCAGAGATTCTCTTGCTTCTGCCTCCCAAGTTTAAAGGCGTGGGCTAACACTGCCTGGCTTGAACTGACTTTCTTTTAAACATTTTTTGGAGGTTATTTATTTTACGCATGAGTGTTTTGCCTGTGTCTATGTGTATGCACCACCTGTGTGCCTGGTGTCCCAGAAGTCAAAAGGGAGCTTCAGTCTGGTCTCCTGCAACCGTAGTTACAGATGGTTAGAACTATCGTGTAGATGCTGGGAGTCAAACCTGAGGTCCTCTGGAATGCAGTCAGTGCTTGTAACCTGCTGAGCCGTCTCTCCAGCCCTGAACTGACTTCCAAGGCCTGGGTTGTAGCTCAGTTGGTAGAGGGCTTGCCTAGCATGCTCAAAGCCCTGGGTTTGGGCCACAGCTCTGAACAGCCTGGGCAGTGCAGTGCATGCTACAAGCCTAACACTTGGGAGCCAGAAGCAGAAGACTCAAAACCTCAAGGTTATCCTTGGGTGCACAGTAAGTTGATGAGCTTGAGGCTAGCCTGGGATCCTATGAAAGAGAAAATTGAAGAGTAGTTGCTGCGGCCTGAAATGACTCTAGCTAACGCCGCTTTATAGTTGTGTGTGCGACACAATCGGAAAGTTGCTTCGCCTGTGCTGGATTTTCTGATGCTGACATCTGTGAACACTGAAAGCGGAAGCCTAGCAGTACAGTTCCTGGATCAGGACGGCAGGACTGGGGCCTCTTCTCCAGCATTCCCGGGCTGACCAGAACTATTTTTAGAACTTTGCAGCACGCTGGCTGCAGCAGCTCAGGGTTGCAAGGAGGCTTTACTGTGTGGGAAGCCTTGTAGAATCAATTGCCTTGCAAGTTGCTTCTTCAGTGACTGTCCAGTGACGACACTAAATGTCGCCCCCAGGACAAGCGCAGGGTCGTGTGAGTGTACGCTGGCCCAGAGACCACCAGGATGATAGACCAGCCAAGGGGAACAAATCTCTGTAACTGTGAACACACCATAAAGTCTGCAAAGAAGTCACTGTGGGTGGAGGCTCAATGACTTTGCTTTCATTAAGACACATTAAATAGGTAGTTCGTAATACTTGGGCAAATATTTAATTGTTGTCAGTATAGAGCATGGTTAATAAAATCAGGAAAGATTCAAATATAACTTTTTAGTCCTGGTTATCCTGGAATTTACTATGTAGACCAGGCTGGCCTTGAACTCACAGAGATCCACCTGCCTCTGTCTCAAGGGCTGGGACTAAAGGCGTGCACCACCATACTTTCCAGTTTCTTAATGACGATAAGCAAAAGGTAGTTTCAAACACGTGACCACCTCATTTTAGGGCGGTTATAACTTGAAAAATGAACCCTTACTTTATTCAGGTTTGCACTGATATGTCATATCATACATACTATGACATACTGTGAAATGATTGCAGTCACGCCAACAATCACAATCCTGTCACTGGGGAGCACAGAATCCTTTTACATGGTCCCTTTTGTCGATTTTCAATTTTTCTCCCAGATGAAAGAATTTAAAAACATACTCAGAAGGAAACTCTAGGATGGACTCACGAGTTTGAGAAGAAAAGAAAGGAGGGGGACAAGCTGGAGATCTTGGGAGCTGCCAGGAGGAGGGAGATGGGTAGAAGACCATGCTTCCCAGTTAGAGGTCCCGAGAGCAGGCAGGACTAAGTAACGGAAGTCTGAGAGGTAGAGGGACAGACCAAAGATTGCCCATGAGGTTGGGGACAGCCCTCTCCTGCTTCTGCTGTCTTACCTCGCTCTGATCTCAGAGATGTCTGAGGTTTGGGCCTCCATCTGCTTCCAGAGCCAAAGGCTCCAGGAGGCTTTGGAAGTTCGCTGTCCCACCCCCCAAAACTCCAGATTTGCTGAGTTCCAGGAGGTGATGGGGCAGGAGTGACTTTGCCTGCAGGAAGCCTTATGCTCCCTGCAGAAGTCTCCAGTGTGGGAGGCTGGTTCCTCTAGGGGTCCAAGGGGAATCCTTATTTCTGGCTTAAAGTCACTACGGGGCACAGGGCATGGAGACGCAGGGCAGCCCTGTGTGTCCTGGAAACTGGGGTATTATCTGGAGCTTGTGTGTTTCACCAGGGACAGCTGTCATTTATATGCCTGTGAAGTCAGAGAGTGGACTGAGAGTTTGGGGAACAGTGAGATTAGCATATGAAAGAAACCAGTGACAAGAGAAAGACTGAGCCACCACTGCCACCACAAGGGCTACTGGCACCAGACAGAGCACTCCCAAAAAAAGTGTGTGATATGCAAATGACTATGCAAAGGTCACTGAGCTTCTGTACTGTAGGTTTCTCTCCTACCCACCAGTTCTCGATTAACCACTCCGAGGCTTAATATTAAGTATAAATGGTTGGCCAATGGCTCAGGCTTATTATTAACTAGCTCTTATATTTAAATTAACCCATTTCTTTTAATCTATGTATCCCCACATGGCCCATGGCTTACCAGTGGTGCTCTGGCATGTTGCTCCTTGGGCAGCTGCTGGCTTTTCTCAGACTCCACCCTTTTCCTGTATCGCTGCTTGGATTTCCTGCCTGGCTCTTTTCTGCCTGACTATTGGCTGAATCAGCTTCTTTGTAAACCAATGGTAATAAAACATATTCACAGCATGCAGAGGGACATCCCACATCACTGCCTTTCTCCCCAGCTTTGGTTCACCCCCCTCTTGGAGGTGCTCTTTCCCTTAATAAATTGTCCTGCCTTTATCACTGTCTGCATGTCCTTATCCAGTTCTTTGCTCCAGGACACAGAAACCAGTTTTTTCCATGTTTAAAACCTCAGTTATCAGCTAACTTCTGCTGTCTAGGAACAGGCAGATACTTGAAGAACTGCCTATCTCTGTGCCAACCACTCAGCTCCGTTCTTAGGGCGTGAGAGCTACTACGCACATAATACACGCAAATGAACAGGCTGTGTTAGGAAAACACTTTATTTGTACAGCAGATAAGGGCTACGCTTGGCCCCAGGCTGTAGCTGCCTTAGTCCTGGCCTGGGCGTGAACATCATTATATAAACATTTAAGAGAGTGTCTATTTAGATTCTTCTCGGTGCGTGTATGTATATCTGTGCTCACACAGGGGTGGTGATGAGTACACACGCGTGTTCTTGGAAAAGAGCAATTTCAATTTCAGTGTCATTCAAAGGAACGCATGAACAACATGAAAGCAAACTGGCCGGACAATTTCTTTTTATAAAAAGAATGCATGTGCCAGGCTAGCAGCGTGCATGGCCAGGATGGTCTCTGTCCTTTATCCCCAACATTGGTGATAACTGTGTCTCATCCCATTGGTGGGAGCTCAACTTCGTAATCAGCTCGCTAATCAGTGGGTAGGGTTGGAGGGCAGTTCAGGGAATGTGGGCCCTTGTTGAGCTTAGATACCCTTAATAGAAAAAAAAAACCATTTCTCACATATGTGCTGATACTGGCCAAGGCCAGAAGACAGCATCAAAGTCGCCCAGTGTGGTCACCCAGAACTGAACTCTGGAGGAGTTCTGCTAACAGCGGAGGCATCTCTCGAGCCCCTCCGCCTTCACTATGAGGCAGGCCTCTTCACTGAACCTGGTGCTCACCCTGTTAGCTAACTTCTTCCAGCACTGTTTTTACTTTTCTTGGGTAAATACCTTAACGCTTCAATTGTACAGGCCAAGAATAAGTTCCTGGCAGGCCTCCCAAGTGCTGCGTTTACAGACGTGAACCGCCGTGCCAGACTGCAATATACTCCACCCCCATCCAGGAGTCTTTAGTCATTCCTGTTACCAATTACTTCCACAAAACCAAAGTACTTCAACCAAATTATCTGCTCTGCACACACATTCTCAGACTGGCCCCAGCAAGGTGGCTTCCCTTAGCCCGTTCTGTGAACCCATGAGCCTGACTGTTCCCACGAATCAGATAGGAGCTGCCATTGGTCTTTGTCCTTTAGTTACCCAGGTGACATCCAGCTTCCATTTCTATTTCTTCTTTGAGTCTTTGTCCCTTTACAAAAGAGGGTGAGTTAATACGCTCTCACGGGAACAGGACTTAGCGAGAGCAGGAATGACAGAGTTGAGCATGCTTTCTGTAACTTATACCAAGGAACAATGGGGAGTTGATTGCCAGGGCTCTGTGTGTGTGTGTGTGTGTGTGTGTGTGTGTGTGTGTGTGAAGCTGGAGGCCACTCCCACTAAGGGAATGCAGGGCTTGTGGGCAGCTTCTAGAAGAAGTCCAGGGGCTACTGCCGTGAACAACACCAAGCACAGGACCCTTTCTGCTTGTCCGGCTCTCACCCTGGGCTCTGCTGGAGGAAACTGGAGTTCAGCCACTGCCGAACCTGCTGCTGGCTCTCCTGACCTTGGACTCAGGAAGCATAGCTTTCTCTCTGTCCCTGCCTGCATCCCAAGACAGGCTGCGAGCAGAGATGTTCCTGAAAATGGCCCGGCTTTTAACAGATGCTTCGCATACAAGCAGAAGTCCCTGTGTTTGACAGGAGACCTGGGCAGGCCGGGATGGGTCAAGTGGTTAGCCGTGCATCCTCAGATGAGACGCCAGCTGGATCCCAGTTCTGTCCGCCCCAGTGGGCTGTGAGACTTCCCGGTGCTCTTGGAGTTCTACTGCATGTTCACTCTGTCTGGACTTCAGAAGCCGTGAACCAAGCTAGCTGGTTCCGACTGCCTGTAACTGGCTTCTCCAGCTTACTGTCCCAGTGACCAGATGAACAGAAACCTAGGGCCCATTCTCCATGCTCTCTGAGGATGCCCAACAGTGTTGGCGTAGGATAGGAAGGCTAGGAGCTCAAGAAGGAATTCACAGAAAAAAGCCCCCCAGCCTGAGGGGTCTAGTTTACCTTCTCTGCTAACGGGAATCAAGAAACTTCAAGGCCTGGCTAGCGAGAGAGTAAAGTGGTCCCGCATCCAATTTCTAAGATTCATGTGAGGCTGCTGCTGTATAGTGTGGGCATGCAATCCTGACAGGAGCTGCTGTGTAGTGTGGACATATGCAGTCCCCGCGGGGGGTGATGGAGACAGCTGCTGTGCAGTGTGGAATGCAACCCAGGCAGGAGGTGATGGGGACTGCTGCTGTGCAGTGTGGACATGCAATCCCCGTGGGAGGTGATGGAGACTGTTGTTGTAGGCATGCAGTCCAGGCGGGAGGTGAGGGGAACTGCTGCTCTGCAGTGTGGACATGCATCCACACCAGGCAGCTTACCATAGTCTGTAGTCCTGCTCCAGGGGGATCTGGGCTACAGAACCCACTTCAGACAGAAGGAGAGCAGTGGTCTGACCTCCCTAGGAACAACACGTCACACATGAACCCACACTCACACACTGCAAAACCAACAGGAAAATTCCTTAAGAAAATAAGTAAACCAGTTCCTACTTTTTTATTTAACTTTTAAACTTAAATGCAATTTAACTTTTCTTAATCTTTATTGTTGTTTGTTTTGAGACAGACTGGCCTCGAATTTACTAGGTGTGGAGGTGACTTTGGACTTCTGATCCTCCTGCCTCTGTTTCAGCATCTTAAAGTCATAGGCATGTGCCACTAAGCCACATCTTTAGCCTTGTCAATTATACCTTAGAGAGACACATTTTAGAGAGGACCGTGGTTGTAGCCAGAGCTCTAGAGACACCCACAGGCTCTCCCTCCCACTATGTCGGGATTGTGCACTGCCCTTTCCTACAGACTGCCTGTCTGAAGATTTCATAAGTTTGCTAATTTTGCTTCACTCTGGTGCATCCTAAAAGTTTTCTTCTGTGGTGTAGTTAAGGATAAAGCTTTAAGTATAGGTCCCCATGGATTATGGGAAATCCTCATCTAGTGGCTACAATGTGCTGTGTTTCCCTGGCAACACAAACACTGTCAACCTGGACTAGTTGTCTTGAGACGTGGACACTAAAGTGCTGTGATGAAGCACTATGACTAAAGGCAACACAAGGAAGAAAGAGTTTATTTTGACATATAGTCCCAAGATGGAAAGATCCCATTATGGTGGGACAGGCATGCTCTAGCCAGGACAGGAGGAGTGGTGGCGGGGAGGTGGATTAGGCTATAACCTCCCAAAGCTCCACCTCCATGACATACTTCCTCTAGTAATTCTATACCCCTAGAGGTTCCATAACCTCTCCAGAGAGCACAACCAACTGGGACCACCTATTCAAACACACAAGCTATGAGGGACAGTTCTCATTCAGCCACAACAGATACAGAGGCCCCAGAGACTCTGGTGTCCTAAGAGTAAGCAGAAGCTAATGCCAGGGCCAAGTAGGTTACACCCAAGCCCTCTCTGCAGCCCTTCACCTCCTGCCCTTTATCCTTTCTCCTCTGGAAATGAGCCTTTTGAAGTTTACATGCAGTTGGTGTCCATTCAGGTCCCCCTCTTGTTGGGCTGACTTCCTCTCTGTGCCCAATGACATTCTGCAAGGCCTGTTGACGTAGATGTGGAACTCCCGAACTAAAAGTCATTTTTGAAGGACCTAACCAGCCCTACTTTCCTCTGAGCCAGAGTGGCACAGGGTAGGCTGTCACCGGAAATGGACATCCAGAGAGATCACTCTGTCCCTCAGCTCTGCCCCCACAGAACCCCCAGAGCCAGCCTCCTCAGTGGCCTGTGCATTCACAAATCCCACAGTTCCATAACTTGAGTCAATCACTTTCCAGGGCCTTGGAGCCTCCTTGCTCATCGTCCATACAGCGGATGGACAGACCTCTCTGGATCACCGAGATTCTACTGGATCTGTCCACCGACAGGTAGCAGACTGTCTCTGAGGTTTGGCAGTGAAAGACGGGCCCAGAGAAATGATCTTGCACACATGCCATTCTTCCTGTGGCATGGTGTGTGTGTGTGTGTGTCTCGGGGCTTCTGAGCTCCACTAGCCTGTCAATCTGATACACATGTGGCCTGACCAGAATTTTCCATGATTGCCCATTCAGCCTGGCCCTCACCTACAAGGCCGGGCTCTTTCATCTCTGGGAAATGAGAGGTCAGCAGGTTGCTGCTGTGAAGTTTCAGTCTGAAGCTCTCAGTGATGTGGGAGTCTCTGGTCCTTGACCCCCCTCTCGCAGGGCCTGCCTTGTGCATGGATGGCTAGGGAGAACCCTCCCTGGTTCTCAGCGCATCTCTTCCTCTGGATTTGTTCACATATGCCAAGGGGCACAGCTGTAACGGGCACGTCTATTTCATCTGGTACAATGTCACTTTGACCCGTAAACAATTTCCTCCGGCTTTGGGGGGGGGCATAGTTTCAGGCTTGGGGTGCCAGTGGAGTTAGTAAATACCAAGTCAGGCTCTGCTTTTGACAACTTGCTGGAAGGTTTCACTCCCCAGGAAGACTGAGCTGCACGGCACTAAAACATCTTTTTAACTCAATCTTCTGATTTCAAAAGTGCGTTATTTAAGCGGTTTCCCTTTTTCCCTTCTGTGTTTTGTCATTTCACAGTGGCCCAGAGACCTCAAGCATTCTTGTTACGCATGGTGTCTCTTGGCTCCAGGCCTTTGTCAGCCGAGATGTGCTCTGCTTGCAAATTGCCAGACTGGCTCCACTATCCCACATCGGTGCCCAGTAGCTCCCTGTGCTCTTGATTCCACAGGAGCTTTGATCATCCTGCCTGCTCAGACAGAGCTCTCAGGACGGTAGACCAGGCCAGGCCCTCCGCGTGTCAGTTACCTGAACACAAACAGCTGTCTTCATCCACACTCACTCTGTCTACCAGGCCAGGCCCTCCGCGTGTCCACTACCTGAACACAAACAGCTGCCTTCATCCACACGCACTCCGTCTTCAGACTGAACCACTCACCGCCAGCTTTCAAAAGTAAGGCAGGAAAATTCCAGAAACAAAGAGCCCCCATGTTTTAAGCTGCTCCAGTGTTCTGAATGCTGTGACGAAATCTCCCACTCTCTGCCTCCATCCCACCTGGAACGTGACAGGGTCCCTGAGGGCCCCAGGTCCACTGACAGACAAAGGCAAGAATGAAGACAGTCCCAGGGGTGTAGGACATGCATAGCTCTATGAGACGTATGGTGGCTGACGTCTGTCATCCCAGCATGCAGTAGATTGAGGCAGGAGAGTTGCCATGAGTGCAAATTCGACCTGGAAGACTTTCAGCCTAGCCTGGACTACAGAATGAGACCCTATCTCAAAAATCCAGAGGCTGTAATCCCAGCACGTGGAGGATGAGTTTTTAAAGCCAGTATATTCTACATGAGACCCTTTCTCAGAACACTAAGAAGCA
This sequence comes from Alexandromys fortis, assembly GCF_014885135.2. NCBI lineage: Eukaryota > Metazoa > Chordata > Mammalia > Rodentia > Cricetidae > Alexandromys > Alexandromys fortis. Next base: position 6,493,029 of record NW_026067968.1, on the reverse strand, counting down.
AAAAGCAACAAAAAGGCCAATGCTTCCAATAGATTAGAAATTACTTTCTGAAGCCGGGCGATGGTGGTGCACGCCTTTAATCCCAGCACTCGGGAGGCAGAGGCAGGTGGATCTCTGTGAGTTCGAGACCAGCCTGGTCTACAGAGCTAGTTCCAGGACAGGCTCCAAAGCCACAGAGAAACCCTGTCTTGAAAAACCAAAAAAAAAAAAAAAATTACTTTCTTTGCAGTGACTTAAACTTACTCTTAAAATGCGTATATTCTCAATAAAAATTGGGGGGTAGAGCTAGATAGATGTGGCTACTCCCTCCTATAATCCAAGAACTCAGGAGAGATCTTTAGGAAAAAGTGCGTGAGGTCCAGGCTTCGCACAAGCCCATACCCTAGCCTCTCCTTGAGCTGGGGCCCTGATGTGTACCCTGAGCTTGGGAGAGGACCAGAGTTTGCCACTAGGGGGCGAAACCAGCCCAGTGAATGAAAAGCTGTGCCTGCCTGTGGTTTTCTCTTCAGGTGGCTGGGAGCCTTCTGCAGCCTGGGGACCAAGGCCTGGCTTCCTCTTCCTCAAAGGTTCCAGGAATCCTGGAGACTCTAGAGTTACTGCAGGTCCAGGGCCATTCCCGAGGCACCACGTGTCCCCCACAGTAGTGCAGTCCCCTGGGCTTACAGAGGCTCTTGGATCCGAGAAACCTATCCCAGGTCCAGCAATCTTGGGCACAGTCTCGTAACAGAAGGAGTCTAGATACACGTTGTGAGGACAGAGTACAGAAGGGGCCCCAAAGTCATAAGAAGGGGCTTGCGGGACCTGCCATTGGCCACCAAGGACTCTGCTGGGTCACCCTACTTCTGAAGCAGTCTTACAGATTCTCCTCTAACAGCGAAGGAAACAGGCGCTGTACCGCCATGATAACTCGCCCGGTGTCTCAGCTTCTGCTCTGCGCTGTCCTGGGCTCAGTCCCTTCCTGCCAGAGCAAAGGAGTGGATGGTCCTGGACCCGCCACCTCGCTGCTGGCTGCTATCCTGGGGAAGATGTGGCCCCAGGGTGTCAACCCCTCTTGCCGTTAGGTTTTTCCTTTGACTGATGCCCCATTTCTTCTGGAATGCAACCATTAATTTAAAAAACAGCAACAACAAAAGAAGTTTGTAACGGGACGTTTCTCTTCTGCTCGCCTGTTTCCAAATACCTGACAGCTACTTCCCAAATTACCACACAGAGGCTTATATTAATTATAAATATATTTATTTAGGGGTGTGCGTGTGTGTGTGTGTGTGTGTGTGTGTGTGAGCATTCACACACTGTGAAGGGCAGAGGACAGCATGCCAGACTTGAATCTCTCCTCTTATCACGTAGGTTCCTAGGATCAAACTCAGATTGTCAGTTTGGACAGCAAAGTGATTTTACACACAGAGCCTTTTATTTTTTTTTTAAAGTCAATCTAGAAATCCACAGGGCTGCATAGCCCTTACTAAAGGACTCTGGAACAATCCTTGGGCCACTCTGATGGTCCCTTAGATCTTGTTCTTCCAGGTGGGATCGCTTTAATGAAGCTTATAGTCTTTCCACTAGACTTAGGGCCCCTTCCTCTCCAGTCCCCTAGGTTACTGAGGAGGAAGAACCCTTGGCCCCTAAAACCTGGACTTGTGGAGGCCCTGAGGGATCCCACACACCCTGGGGCTCTGGAGCACAGTTGGGCAGGGAGTGGAGCTAGAGTCACAGACACCAGAGGGCAGGGAGGACACACAAGCCAGTTCCGAGGCTTTTCACTCAAAGTCCTGAACACTGACTAAGGCTGTGAATCGGCTGCCCTCCGGCCTAGGAGCCTGTCTGCAGACCATCCTGTCCCTGAAGTCCTCCCTTCAGGGTGCTCTGCCCTGACCCCAGGCAAACTGCTGGTTCCCCAGAATGTGACAGTGGAATTTTCCTGGTGAGTGGAGGCATGGGAAAGCAGGGTCTGATCAAGAGAACCCGAGGCAAGGGCGCCAGGTCTGCCCAGCGGGGCCTTGGGTGAGCTCTACCTCAGTACTGGTCCCTTTGGCTTCCTGGAGTGTGGATTGGTTGTGAATGACCCATTGTATTCTGTGTTCTCATTGTTGGTCCTTCCCCTCTACTGGGTGTTTTGGGAGTTCCCAGTTTCCCCTACAATGGACATCTTTATGTGTGTGATGACACATGTTCTGTTCTTCCTGCTAACATGCATTTCCGGTAAGAAAAGCCTGTTCAAGGTGAGGCCTTGTGATAGAAGGCATTTTGCTGAGAGGAAGGCCATCTTGTCTGAGAATCTCCAGTCTTCATTCAGCTGCCTAGAATCTCAGAAGCCCTGACCACAGCAGCCGTCAGGGAAGGCAGCCTGGCAGATCTCTAGTCTGGTTGTTTTGGGAGCCATAGTAACGGATTCTTGAGTCTGTTGAGTTAGCAGCTTTACTGCCAAGAAATTAGCAAATGCAGAGAGGCTATGAATTTCACAAGACTGAGTTTTCTTAGGGAGACAAGACTCATGGATCTAGTAATGTCATGATGGACCAGCTCACCCAATCAGATGCTTCCACTGAGGTTTGGAACTCAGAATGATATCACTCTCAGACTAGTTGGGGGGGGGGGGAAGGTATGTTAATGTTAGTGCCCTAGATTGCTTCTCTTCTCCTTTCAAACAGGGTCTCTCTGTGTAGCCGTGGCTGTCCAGGAACTCACTGTGTAGACCAGACGGGTCTTGGATTCACAGAGATCCCCCTGCATCTGCCTCCTGAGGGCTGAGATGAAAGGCACGCACTATAATTTTTAAGGCCAGATTCTGGAAAATCATTAGTTGACTTTTGAAGCAAAATAGAGCTAGATTTTGCTGAGACAGAAAAGAGAAATCATGTTTTAATAACAGCTCAGTTAGGAATGTTTATAAATTTATAATTTTTATCCCATGAAGGATCAAAACACTTTTAAATTTTTTCATTCTGTGTGCGTGCGCACGCATGCATGCATGCATGCACATGTGTGCAGATGTGTGGAGGCCGACTACCTATGGTGAAAGAGTAAATTGGCATAGACCTTTTGGAACAAAAATTTACATTATACACAATCATTTGTATGTGTGAGGATGCCTGTGCCATGGGATCATGTGGAGACCACATCGACATCTCCGGGAGTCAGGGATCTATTGCGTCTTCACACTTGTATGGGGAGAGCTTTCACCAGTAAGTCATCTTGCTGGCCAAACAGTAGATTTAAAAATAATTTTAAAATATATTTATTTAGCTAGACAATAGTGGCACACACCTTTAATCCCAGCACTTGGAAGGCAGAGGCAGGAGGATTTCTGTGAGTTTGAGGCCAACCTGATCTACAGAGCGAGTTCCAAGACAGGTTCCAAAGCTACAAAGAAACCCTGTCTCAAAAAACCAAAAATCAAATGTATTTATTCATGTAATTTATATGGGTGTTATGCCTGCTTATGCCTCTGTTCACCAGAAGAGGGCATTATATTCCATAGTATTACAGCTATAGATGGTTGTCAGTGGCCATGTGCTGGGAATTGAACTCAGGACCTCTGGAAGAGCAGCCTGTGCTCTTAACTTCGGAGTCATCTCTCCAGCCTCTAAAAAGAACTTTTTAAAGACTTACTTTAGTTGTAATTATGTCTGTGTCTGTGTCCGTGTCCGTGCATGGGGTATATGCAGGTGCTAGACATTGAAGAACACATTGGCTCCTCCGGAGCTGGTCCTAGCAGTTGTGAGCTGTCTGACATGGGTGCTGAGAACCATGGGAACCAAACTCAGGTTGTCTGCAAGAACAATAAAGCCCCCCCCCTTTGAGTCAGAGTCTTTCTATGTAATCCAGGCTAGCCTCAAACTCAGAGATCCACTTGCATCTGTCTCAATAGCACTGGGATTAAAGGTGTGAGCTCTCATGCCTGACCAGTCTGCACTCTTAACTGCTAAACCATCTCTCCAGCCCCTGAATGAATGCAATTTAAAAATTAGCTTCAAAATGTCTATGGCCATTACTCTTCCATCATAGACATTTGGCTTCCTTACAACTTAGCCAGAACAGAAGCAATTAGATTTATTTTTTCTGTGTTTCTCTAAATCACATTCATTCATTTATTCACTTTGCATGTGTGTCTGAGTTGGGGGCCGTGTGTTTGTGCAACTGTACACACACGTGTGTGTGTCTGAGGTGGGGGCCGTGTGCTCACGCCACTGCACACATATGTAGGGTAGACTACAACTTTCAGGAGTCAGTCCTCTGCTTTCACTGTGTTTACTTTTCTGATAAACTTGATGGAACAAAAAAGAATAAGCTATATATGTTTTCAAACAGCTTTATTGAGATATTATATATACTCTGTGAGCTGAGTAAACATGATGCACACCACACAGCGAGGTTTCATGTGTGTATTCACACATAGCCATCATGAGAAAAAAGAGAGATGCCGTCTTTGTCACAAGAGTTTGCTCACACTCTTTCTTGATCTGTCCCTTTCATCTCTCCCTGATCCTCATCCCCAGGCACCCATTAATCCACTTTCCTAAAAGAGTCTTTGTATTTTACAGTGGGGAAACTGTCAGGCATAGGCTCCATGTCTCAGTGCTTAGAGGATATAATTTTTATTACTATTTAATTGAAATTTTACATACTGATCCCTGTTCCCACTTCCTCCCCACCTCTCGTTCCCTTCATCTTCTCCCCATCCCACACCCATCCACTCCTCAGAGAGTGTAAGACTCCCCATGGGGAGTCAGCAAAGTCTAGCACATTGCTTTGAGGCGGGACTAAGGTCCTCTGCACTCTAGCTAGGCTGAGCAAGGCTATCAGTTTTTACAGCTCCGAGGGCAGGGGTTTAGCTGGGAGCCACCAGCTATGTCCTTCTAGGATTTCCTCTGATCCACACTCGAGTATTTAGGCAAATGACCCAGGCACCAGATCAGACACTTCCAGTGTTGCAGGAAAACTCAGGAAACTCCCAAAGTGCCCTCCGTGGGCAGCAGGGAACTAGTCAGAGTGTGCCCGACAACAGAGGACAGGAAGGATGCTCTGTTTTCCTAGGCAGGAACAATGCAAGAACTTTGACCTTAGCCTTCATCTTCCATGGTGCCACAGCCTGCCCAGGAGGAGAGGCTTCCCTGATTGGCCATCAGTGAAGATGCTGAGCCCTTTTCTCTACTCTTTTAGTAGGAGTGTTCTAATGGTCCCCTTCTGCCAGGGCAGGCACCAGTGCAGATACACGGGCAGGCATGACTATCCGGTGGGGGGCCCAATGCCTGCCAGCAGAGACCAGGTTCTTCACACTGTCTTCCTCAGTCATGATGGTCACGTTTTCATTCCAGCCTGTCTGCACTTCACAGGGTGTGCCTAGGTAGGTCATCAGTCCCTCCCAACAAAGAGTGTGATGCTACATCGACAGTTTCTGCGTGTTTTATACGTGCTTTGTACTAGGTGTGTGTGTGTGCGCGCGTGCATGTGTGTATGTGTCACAGTGAATGTAGATTTGCTAAGAGAAAGTGAGAAAAAAAGTCCAGGTCAGAGAGTCTTCCACGGAGGACACAGAGGGTTTTACACATGTTCCATGATGCACATTTGAATCCACCACTCACCTCCACGCGATAAGAAGGTTCACGCAGAAAATCAGAGGGCAAACTAAACCGTTCTTGAAATAAATAGCCCAGTCTGATAATGTCACCAAGTATAAGGCAAATGGACTAGATTTGCTGCATCTAGCCCACAGCTGAAGGCCTGCTGAGGTGGTGGTGGGTGGAGGAAGATTTGGCACGGGGATGTGGGGGCTGAGTAGGTCTTGGGCATACTTCCAAGGGCACTGTGCTGTGATCCAGTCAAAGGGGTGGTGTCGTTCTACCAACACCACGTGCAGGCACTTGGTGTCAGTGGACTAGAAGCTGATGTGTACATCTGGTTCCAAAGTGAGTTCGTCGCCACGAACTTGAACAGCGGAGGCCAGAGGGATGGAGCCCTCACCCATGGATGGAGCCCTCACCCATCTGGGGAAATGCTGGTCAGCCCTCATCCATCGGGGAAATGCTGGTCAGCCCTCATCCATCCCGGGAAGTGCTGGTCAGCCCTCATCCATCCGGGGAAGTGCTGGTCAGCCCTCATCCATCCGGGGAAGTGCTGGTCAGCCTTCATCCATCCGGGGAAATGCTGGTCAGCTCTTCACCTATGCTCTTTGGCTGGAGTGCTTTCCCAGGAAGCTATGAGCTCTCTGACAGGGATTAGCATTGGTCTTGTGCCTTGGCAGTCCCTTTCCCTAGCCAGGGTCTTCCACGCTCACCCGTGTCTTCTGCTTCCAGAATAGGGACTTAGAGGCTACTCTTAGACCTGAAGATGCCCATGGGCATAATGAAAACTTGGCATCTCTTTTCATTTCGCATCTGTCTCTTTTTCTGCCTTATGACTTTAATCCAACTCCTGTTCAGCTCAGCTCTGCCTCATAGCTGTGGTCAGGAACCTGTTCAGCTCAGTTTGTGGAATATCCATCTTTTAATGAGGGCTCGTTTTAAGCTGGCCATCTTTCCCTTATGAAGACAATAAGAAAAGAATAACTCAGCCATTTGCAAGGCTTGTCAGGACATCATAACCCACAGACGGTTAGCTGCTAGGTTTTACAGTACCCAGACCTCCATAATGAGGCCTGGAGTCCTCCAGTCACTGCTGTCCCTGCTAGGAGTAGCAGTCTCTCAGCCTACAGGCCTCACGGTGAGCACACAGTCAGCCAGCACAGCCTGGGAGTGGGGGGCTAGTGAAGAACGAGGTCCCTAGGTGACAGGTATGAGCTCAGGTGGTCTTGTGAGAGCCTCTCTGAGCTTTGTGCTCTGGTGTCTCATTTCTCGATCCTGACTCTGACCACACTCCTGGATCGTTAGGAATTGATTTTCCCACAGCAAACAATACTGGAACCGAGAAGGGACCGAGGATGTAGATAAGTGTGGGACACTTGTTTAGCACATACAAGGCTGAGTTCAATGCCTGGCATTGGAGCAGGAATGGGGATACCAGTCATTTCCAAGCAGTAGACTCGCCAGCTCAGTCTGCGGGAGTTGGATGTGAAAACCCCTGCAGCTGTCGTCTGGGGTAGCACATTTCCTGGAGCAAGTTAGCCTTGACCTCGGCCCTCCTTTTGCAGCCATGGCCTAGACTATTCACTATTTTTTTGTATTCGTTTCAAGGTTCTGTTTGCTTTTACCTGGCAGGGACAACAGTGCACTGCCCCATGCTGCCTCTGGACGAGTCTATCCCCCTCCTCTCTGCTACAATATACAGAAATCCTCTCTTCCCTTTCTGCTTTAATAACTCCATTGTTTATAGCTTACGTTCCTCTTTTTTCAAAGGTGATATAAATATTCAGTCATGAGCCATCCGCGGATTAAGTAAAGGCCCTGGTCCTGAGGTGTAAGGTCAGTCAGTACCTGTGTATGTGTCAGCTGATGCTCTGTGCTTCTAGAAGTCAAGACTCTGCTACACTGTTTTCCCAAAGCAGCCAAATAAAAATACAATTTGTTTTTGTTGTTGCTTTGAGATAGAGTTGCACTTTGTAGTTGTCAGCCTTTTTTTTAAAAAAAAAAAAAAACAGTTATTTGTTATTCTTTTTCAAAATTACCTCTTATTTATTTATTTATTTATTTATTTATTTATTTATTTATTTATTTTGGTTTCTCTGTAGCTTTGGTGCCTGTCCTGGAACTAGCTCTTGTAGACCAGGCTGGCCTCGAACTCCCAGAGATCCGCCTGCCTCTGCCTCCCGAGTGCTGGGATTAAAGGCTTGTGCCACCACCGCCCGGCCTCTTATTTATTTTTTAAATTTATTTTTGTGTGTCTATATGTCTGTGCACTGTGTGTGTGCCCCGTACGCACAGAGTCCAGAAGAGGGTATTGCGTTCACCTGGGACTGATGTGGGCACTGGGAAGCAAGCCCTGGCTTCCTAGAAGAGCAGCCAGTGCTCTTAGCCACCTCTCCAGCTCCCAGTCAGCTCTTTCCTCAGAGAAATCCCCTTCTTCCCACGTGCTATGGGTGCAAGTGTGAGTAATTGTGCCGGGGGCAGGAGATTTATTTTAATCTGTAATTTTGTTGCCAACCCAGAGTAGCAGTAGGGAGAGCAGCTGACTTGGGAATGGGCAGAGGATTGCAACCTGGGTGTGTATACTACGACAGATCATCAGAGTATCTGGGTAGGTTGAGGCGAGGGAGATTTTTAGAAGTACATGAAAGTTATTTTGAAAGAGTTCATTGGTCACAGTGGTTTGTCACAGGCAGTGATGTGTGTTTGCTGCTCTTAGATCTTCAGTGCCCAAACCTGGCTGCAAGGCAGTGGGCTCAAAGGCCCTTGCAAGCTTGCGGTCGGTTGGGCTGCCTGGCACTGTACTTGTAGAAGGGGCCTTTGCTATGAGACTGTGATTTCAGCAGTCTTATAAGACATTCTAGGCGGCAGGCATGAAGGTTACTTTGTAGCTATCCTGAAGGTTCTCCGCTCATTACCTCTGCTCCACTTCATCAGGGTCAGATGTGTCTCCATTTTCATTCAGGCAATTTAAAAATATTTTTCTTCTTTTTTAAAGATACAATATTTTGTAACTTTTTGAGAATTCCATGTATGCATGAGTGTATTTTTAACATATTCATTCCCTCTTTCCCCTAACTCTTTCCAAATCCACCCCTTCCAGCCTCCTCCTTTTTTGTCTTCTTGGTTTGAGTCTAGTCTTTAATGGCTGAGCCACCTCTCCAGCCATCTCCTCCTTTTTAAAATTTGAGACAAGGTCTCATTTTATAGCCAAAGATGACCTTGAAGTCCCAACAATCCTCCTGCCTCAGTTTCTTGGAATGATGGGATTACAGATATGAAAGTTCATACCAACTTTTTTCTATCTTTTCTTTCTTTTTGAGACAGTTTCACGTGTAGCTCTGGCTAGCCCTGAATGCACTATGTAGACCAGCCTGGCTTCAAACTCACCAAAGATCATCTACCTCTGCCCTTGAGAGATGGGATTAAAGGTAAATAACACCACACCTAGCTCTTTCTCTCCCCCGCCCCCAATTTTTCAAGACAGGGTTTCTCCATGTAGTCCTGGCTGTCCTGGAACTCACTCTGTAGACCAAGCTGACTCAAACTTCTTAGAGATCCACCCGCCTCTGCCTCTCCAGTTTCGGGATTAAAGATCAGCACGATCACCACTGGGTTTGGTTTTTGATTTTTTAATTTACAATAAAACATACATAAAGCTTCCCATTTTACCCTTTTCTAGTGTGTCTATTTATTTGTTTTTGTATATGTGTGTGTGTGTGTCGGTGCTTTGCATGCATGTATATCTGTGAACCACAGGCATGCCTGGCCCCAGTGAAAGTCAGAAGAGGTATATTCCCTGGGACTAGAGTTACAGATGGTTGTGAGCTGACATGTGGGTTCTGGGAACCAAGGTGGGATCCTCTGCAAAAGCAGTGTGTGCTCTCAACCACTGAACCATCTCTCCAGCCCACCCTAGCCCTGTTCGTCATGTGCAGGGGAATTCAGTCCATTCGCAGTGCTTTAGAAACCAAAGCCACAGCCTGCTTCCAGAACCTTTATCGTCTGATTTCAAATTCTGTATCTTTTAACCTGTAAGTCAGGATTAATCCAAATTCGGTATCTCTTAACCTATGAGTCAGGATTAATCCAAATTCTGTATCCCTTAACCTGCGAGTAGGGATTAATCAGCTCTTCACCCACTTCTTTCTTCTGCTTGTGCCTCTAAGAACTGACCTTATCTGAGCATTCCAAAGACACCACAGGAGTTCGCCACATTGATGCCGCTTCCTGATTGGATCTGATTAGCCGGAAGTGTTGTGACAGCCTGTTGCAATCTGTGGCTCCATCTTGCTTTATGCCTGTTCCTTGGTCCGCATTCCTGAGTCTCTTACTGTCAAGATAAGACTAGGAGGTCACTAGGTAAGCATCACTTCCGGCCAGTGTCAAAACACCAGACATTCCAGTTCAAACTCCAGGGAAAACCGCCTTCTGCACTCAGCCCCAACCTGATCCTCTCAGGTCATTAGGGATTCCTCACTCAGTCTTGGGAGCAGTGGGTGTGGGCATTAGCCTACCTCCTTTCCGGGTCACTGGCGTCCTTAATAAAACCCATCCTTCTCCCCTGGTTTCTGGAGCACTGATTTTTACAGGTGACAACACTCTTATCCATCAATCTAAAGGACAAAGTTCTGTGGGGCTCAGTGCGAAAGGCCTGGGTTTGCTGTAACAGAGCACCACGGATGTGTGGCTTCAGTGATAGAGTTTATCGTCTCATGGTTCTGGAGACTAGAAGCCTAGGATAACGCATGCACGCATGCACACATGCACACGAGCACACATGTGTGTGCATACACACGTCTGACATTGTGAAGGAGATGCATTCCACACTCCTTTTGGCTTTGGGTGGGTCTTTGAAATTCGTGGGACTGTAGAGACCTCCCCTGTCTGCCACCAGCTTCCTGTGCTGTTGTCCTTCTGTCCACACCTCTCCTTTTGCTCAGGGCACTGGTCACTGGTCACTGGAAGAGGGCTCACCCTACTGAGCTCATCCTAGGCAATTGCTATGTCCAAATAAGGTAACATTCTGAAGGGCCAAGAGCCAGGCCATCAGGGTGAATGTGGAAACACAATTCCCCAGATAGTCCCGTTTTTCCGCAGAACCACGTTTGCTTTGGTGATCTGACGAAACCTATGCCTTGGCTCAGTGCCTTGGGATGAGTGTCCCAGACTGATCTGGTTTGGCAGGAACTAGTACATGGCCCCTGGTGGCACCATTTCCATAAGGCAGCCAGTCACATGTCAGACCACGCCCATTGGAAGGGCAACCATGTCCTCTCCTTGAGCAGACACATGTTGGGACTGGATTGGCCTTCCCTACCCATAATGCTTTTGCTGACCTCTGGGTTTGCAGATTCACCAAATAGCAAGCTACTCTCTTGCTGCTCCATGGACCATTGCTTTTGACTAAGGAATTCATTCCACTGTGAAGCAAGGGCAGCAGGGGCTGCGGTTCACAGTCTCACTACCTGCCCCTCACCCGGGAGCACATGGTCTCACTGGAAGGTTGAGTGACTCTAATGGGGCCACTCAGGCAGCACACCCAGGAAGGGTGGGGCCCCACTTTATAGGATTTCACGCATGCCTCGGAGCAGCGATCACTGCGGTTGCATTTCCACACCCAAAAATGCAGTAGGCCAGGGACAGGGGTGAGGTGGGACCACAACCCCCACACCACACCCTCTTGCCCCCTGCCCCCTCTGTTCCCACACCCTCACCACTTCCCCACTGCCCCATACCCCCACCGCCCCCATATCCCCACTGCCTCCATACCCTCACCATCCTCACACCCCTCGCCCCACCCCCTGCCCTCGTAACCCCCATCTCCTTGTGCCCTCCACATTCCCACGCCCCCCACACCTATGGACAGGATGTTGACTTCTTGTCACAGAGCCTTGAATTTTGCCACTTTGAAGGAGTACACTTCAACTATGAGCACAAGGACAGCCCCATTCAGTTGAGGGATGACATTACCACATGGCTGTTGAGGGCTCATGATGCCTCTGAACCAAGAATCTAGAATGAGGTTGCCCTAATGGCTTGAAATGTTTCTGCAAAAATTGCCAAAGTCAAGATGAATTTGCTATCAACCATAACAAAATTCAAGAGGTGGCAAGGGAAAGGTTCCCACAGGTATTTGCCTGAGTAAGATCCTAAAAGCCTCACACGAAGGTCACCAAATCCTGAGACAAGGACACTTCTGCAAGAACATCTGCCCAGCGACCCCGGCTGACGTCATGTTCATGCTAACCCTTGTGCTAAAGATAAGTACTTCAAATTATCTTGTTTTGCCTTTTAACACTTCTCTTTGGAGCCGGAAAGATGACTTAGTAGGTAAAGGGTCTTGCACCAAGCCTCATGACCTACCTGAGTACCTGAGTTTGAACTCTGGAACCTACAAGGCAGATGTAGAGAAAAGTCATGTTTAGTGGCAGAGAGAGAGAGAGAGAGAGAGAGAGAGAGAGAGAGAGGACTAACCCTAGTTTGTCCTGGACTTCCACACATGCACATGCCATGGTATACACACACATACACACACACACACATACAGAGAGAGAGAGAGAGAGAGAGAGAGAGAGAAAGGTAAAATAAATTTTAAATACCCCACAGTCCTTGACTGCCCCAAACAGTTCCTTTGCCTCAGTCTTCTGAAAATGGTTGTAGTTTACTATGGCTCCTGAAATTGTGGTTCTGCCACTAAATAAGATTTGATTTGTTTCCGTTTTACTTCCTTGCATCTTATTCCATAAACCAGTTTTGGGGAGCCAGGCATGAGACATCACTAAGGGAAACTGAGGTGCCTCTTCCTAATCTGGCTACATTTGGAGGATGTACAGCTTGTGTTGCGATACTAAGACAGATCACAGCTGGGCTGGAAGGGTGCTCGCCCCTGAGCTAATCCCCAGCACCACACAAATGGGGAGTGGTGGTCACACCTGTGATCCCAGCACTTTGGGGGCTGACAGGAAGATAGGGAGTTCAAGGTCATACTGGGCTACACAGAGGACTTGATGCCAGCGGGGTCATTATAAGATACGATAATAAAAGGAATGAAATGTTGGATGTGAGAAAAAAAAAAAAAACCGCAGAGGAAGCCTGCTGCCTCTCAGCTCTGCTCCCTCAAGTTCTGGGACTCGGCCCTTGCTAATTGGTGGTATTCAGCTGCAGAGGGCGCTGGAAGGACCATGAAGAAGAAAGAGGGTTTTTATTGTTTTGTTTTGTTGTAACTGGGGTCATAGCTTCTCTCTGCTTCTCTCAGGACTTTGCAACAAGCTTTCAAGCCCAGCCAGTCACTGCCTGTGTGTGACTCAAGCAGGAGCCGGAAGGGAGCAACAGGCTTGACAGAATTAAGGACTGACTTCTTCCCTGGGGCTCAGCCTCGCCATGGTTGGTGGCCATTGCCTAACTCTGATATTCCTGGGGTTTATTTATTTTTTTGGTAGTTCTCTTTTAAATTTAATTAATTTATGTATCCATTTTTGAGATAGTGTCTCACCATGTAGCCCTGGTTGACCTGGAAATCACTATGTATACCAGGATAGTCTTGAACTCAAAGAGCTCTGCCTGTCCCCGACTCTTGAGGGCAGGACTAAAGGTGTGTGCCACAGTGCTCATATATCTAGAGATGCCTTGTTTCTAACCCCATGCCAGAACCTTATGTTAGATGTCCCCGGTCAGACTACTCTCCTGGCACCTCTTGGTTGGCCGTAGATGGCACAAAGACCACTTGTTAAGGCAGAGCCCTCTGCATAGCTAAGTGTCATAAGAAGACTAGAGAGACCCCAGGGGACAGAACTAGGCCTTAGGCTTGTCCTCCTCTGGGCTGGGGACAAGGTCTGTTAAAGAGTCTATCGGCCCTTCTTCATGACATTACCAAAAGCAGCTGTCTTATCCTGTCCTGTCCTGTGCTGTCCCATGTTAAGCGTCCAGTCATCTCTGTGAGTTCGAGGCCAACCTGGTCTACAAAGGGAGTTCCAGGACAGTCAGTACTATTACATAGAGAAACCCTGCCTCCAAAAAACCAAAAATCCAAAGAGAGAGAGAGTGGGGGATGCAGAGGAGTATCATGAATTCCAGGCCAGCCAGGGCAGGCGGTGAGCCTCGGGGTTAAAATACTGTCTTTAAAAGGGTGTAGGAGTGTAGCTCAGTGGAGTGGGGCAGAGGACTGAGGCCTTGCTCTCCAACCCAGTGATGAGCAGATGGAAGGGCTACCTCACTAATGGAGACATGCTGAGACTCAGCACTCAGTTCCAAAAAGATCACAGGGTTGTTGATGGCAGCCGTGATCACTATCACAGAGAAGTTTGGGGAACTAGGCAGGGGGAAACATTTTGTTCCCGAAAGGAATGCACACAGCTGTAGTCAAGATGGACTGCGATAAACCAGCAGAGGGATGGCTGTGAGCACTCCGACGCCTCCCTTCAAATACCAATCCATTTCTCCAGCTCCTACGTACGGACTCGACATCAACTAATGTGGCTCAGGCAGGAAGGAGAAGACTGCAATAGGCTTGCTCTTTCTTGCCGTGAATAAAATTGGCCTGCTATCACGTGTCCAGGCCAGGCAGGACATATCATCAGCTTTAGGACCCTCTGAGGCACCCGATGACAGGAGGCTGTGAGCCCAGCCTCTGGATGCATGCAATCCCAGACATCTTCCGACACTCTTCCATCCCACAGGAGGGCTGTCCCACTAGTGTGGGTCTTGACAGCCAATGCCCCTGACTCCTCCTGATACTAGACTCCACCATTACAGCAGTGTGGCCCTGACTCATCTAGTCTTTAGCATAGGTTTAGTGTCTGCACCCCATCCCAAGCTCAGACTCAGGGAACTAGGACCCCAGATATTCATCATTCTCAGGGGAGACTCCAGAGAAGACCAAGACTAGTCTTGCTGGTAAACTGAGAACTAGCCCCTTGCCTCAGGTCAGGGAAGGCCTCGTTGAGGTCCGTACCCACCCACTCACTGTGCTCTCGCTCTGAATTTAGGCTGCTGTCATCCGCTCCTGTCTCTCTGGGCCTCAACCTGGGTTCTCCAAGGGCAGCATCTGGTGCCCGCACCAGCATCCATGTGACACTGACCAGTTCGTTGAGTTCTCAACTCCCAGTGATGCCAGCCACACTGCTGGGTGACACCCCAGCCCTGTCCTGGAGTCCCGTCTCTGCCCTTCCTTACTCCTGTGACCGACTCCTCTACCTGCTGGGGCTCCTTCCACAGGGCACCTTGTCAGAGCTCCTTACCCCTTCACACATGCCCCATTCCCTCTGCCAGCTGAAAGCCTGAGGCTTCTCAGCGAAAGCTTCTACCCAAAAAGCCCCTCATGCCTCCCCTGCATTGGCTCTTTGCTAGGACCGCAGCTGTCACTCCCGGTCTGCCCTGAGTGCTGAGGAAGCTCATGCTGTGCTGTGCTGTGCCTGCTCCAGCCAGATGCTGCGTCTGGACCATCCTACACTGGGAATGTAGCGGCTCCTTTCCACTCCTGAGTCTCCAGCAACACCTGCCTTCGGTCCCTCAGTTGAGTGAATAAGTATAAAACACTAATATCTACAAGTGGCTCCATCATGAAATCACCACAGCTGCGCTCAGCAGATTCAAATGTACATTCACGTTCCTTTTGCATTTATTTAAAGGGAGAACATGGTGCACTGTTATATACCGTGCTCTCCCGTAACGTTGTATGATCTGCATTTTCTAGTCAGCACAGAGAGACCTTTCTCCCCCTCTCTACAGCCGCACAGGCCTCCATTGTTGGGTGTGCTGAGATTTTCCCAGCTGCCCACTGATGGGCATTTTGGGAGTTTCCAGTATTTTGCTGGGACAATGGAAGTGACTGGCCCAATACCCCTGTCACTTTGTATAACTGGTGAATTACAGATCAGATAAAGGGCCAGAAAGGGCACAACTGGCTCCCAGTTATGAGATCTGCTAGCCTCAGCCCCGCCTCCCCAGAACTGTGCACAGATATCCTCAGAACGGGTGCCCGACCACCTTACCCAGGGCGCTGTCATTCCTCACATCTTGTAAGGAGCCACAGCCCCTTTCTGCAGACCTTTCAAACTGAGCTTGGCTCAGTTCCTCCCCAAGTCCCCCAGACTCCCAGCCCTCCAGTCCCCCCAAGGCCTTGCTTACCTCTGAGAGTAGTGCGTCTGACCATAGCATGATGCTTTTAGCACAGAGCTAACCCATCTCTGTCCAGTCAGTGCCCTCCCTACCCCACCTCTCCCCGCTGGGGAACTCAGTGGGTCTTCTCTGTCTCTAAATCACCAAATCTTCTCTTTGAAACTCTCTACAGCTGGAATGAACTCGGCCTGGCCTGTCTCTCACTGCTTTCTAGCCTGTTCCAACCTCCTCCTGGGCCTGCTTTCACCCCCAAGCCCCCCCACCTTCTCCCTACAGCCTGACTCACCCCAGCTCCCATCTGCCGGCTTTTGTCCAAGTGTGCTTAGTCTAGGTCTGTGCCGGGGCGCCTCAAATCTGGGATCTCAGCCAACTGTCTCCTCTTTTAGCCAGTTCTCCATAAAACCACAGCTAGAGTCACCCCCTTGGTCCCTCCTGTGTCACCTCCACAGCACCCTGCTGTATTTCGGTCTCATCTATTTTCTCCCTTGGTGTTTGCGGGGCCTCTGAAAACAGTGGGCATCAAGGAAATGAGCCCTTGGGTGCAAACCCTGGTGGATGAATAACTCTGCTTCCAGTGGCAGAGATGACATCAGGTAGTGACCTCTCCCCTGTGTCAGAGTTCTGGAGCCTGCTGGCCTACTGGCCTGCTGCGCAGAGCTTCTGCCCCAAGCCCAGTGACTCATTTCCTTTCTCTGGGACAAATCCTGCTTTTTGTGAGATTTTCCTGGAGCAGTAACTGGGGTAGAACTCAGGTGGCAGTTAGGTTGGTAACAAGGTGGGCCTTATCCTCACCGAGCGCCAGGGACCACTGTGGTCACGCAGGCGCTGTTATCTTCCACTCGGCACCCTGGCCCTTTGGGGCTCAGTGTATTCTGTGGGACCCTCTGACCCAGTTAGTGTCCCCTTATCTTCATCCTAGCGGGGAAGTCCCACGTAAGGTAGGAATGTCCTGACTCCAATTCCCTGGGCTCTGTGAAGGAGACTCAAACCAGCACAAGATGGCAGCCAGTGGCAAGCAGTGAGGGGTCCTGCCCAGCTGTCCTGTCCTTTGGGTCTCCTGCCAGGCTGTGTGCCCACTTTGTGGTGGGATTCATTCCATCCCCATACCATGAAATTCTGCAGCAACACATGTGCACACACACATACACACACACACGCGCCCCTCTATGGGGGGGCACCAACTCATCACTACCCTCTAAATAGTTCCTGAACTTCGTGGAGTGGATTTGTTATGCCCTCTTTTTTTTGTCCTCGACTCAACTCTGCCCCAAATCCTAGATCAGAACTGGGGTGCAGAGGAGGTGGCCATCATGCACTTCCAGCCTGCACAAACCAGGACCTTCTTGTTCACTCGGATCCAAGCATGGAGCTAACACGATGGCAGCTCACACCTCACCTTTCCAATGACCCTCTATACCTCCCAGCCCCAAGGTGATCAGTTCCAACTTATAGGCAAAAAGACAGGGAGTGGTGAAGGACTAGGCCTGGGGTCATGCAAGGGTGCAGGCATTCTCCAGGTTGGACCACAAGAGCTGGGAAGCCAGGACTGTAACTATGAACCAGAACTAGGGAAGAGAGGGTTTGCAGCCAACAGGAGGTGAAGAAGCTACTAGAGCCACCCCAATCCCTCCCCCAACTTTGCAGTTCTTTAAATAAACCACTCTACCGTCACTTTTGAAAAGTTTTATATCAAGCTATATAAAAAACAACCACCCTAAATTCTGTCCTGAGTACATGCATACAAAATCAATACTATAAATATAATATTACAAATAGTAATGTCATCAAACAAGCTAACATCTACAAAAATATGAAGGCCTTTGTGCATTGCTTCTACCAGCCAGTTCCTGGCCAGTTTTGTAAGGCAAGTACCTGGGAAAGGGGACTTCAAATCCTAGCCTTGAACCACGAGAAATAATCAAGGCTGGCTCAGTGCTGAGAAGGGCTTTCATGGCCAGAGAGGAGAAGGGTCTATGGAGTAGCAGGTGCTTGATGGGAAACGGAGTTTCTGGTTTCCAGGGGTCCCCAAAGCTAAGGACTATTGGATGACATGGCAAACAGGAATTAAATGTGCAGCTGGACTCAGGGCTGCTGATACGTCTCCAGGCAGATTCGGTGCATCCTGGGGTCCTCAACACAGCAGGATTGGAAGCAGGAGACACCGCGGTGGCATGAAGGACACAGTAACTGCTCCTGGCTCTGAGGTATAGGGTCTCAGATAAGAGATGTGGGCAGCCTCTAAAACCTGGGAAAGCCCACGAAATGATTCTTCCCTGGAGCCTCCAAAGCAATGGGCCCTGACCACACTGAGATTACAGTCCTGTGTCACACCTCACTGTTTGCAGAACTGGTTCAAACCCACTCTGTGTGTGAAAATGTGGCACAGCATCAACAGGAAGCTAAGCACACACTTGCAGACCCCGTGTTCCTGTCCAGACACACACACACACAGGGGCAGCCTATGGGGAGTGAAGAAGCGGGTCCTCCCGGCTGAGTGGCACCAGGAGCTACTTGCAGGGCCAGGGGCCACTACGGAAGTAGTTCTGATGCTGGCTCTGCCATGGCATTTCACGAGTCTCCTTCCAGGCCCCAGATGCAGAGATTATCTTTTCCTTTTTCCTGTGTTTTCAGCTCTATCTCATTGCAGCCCACGGGCTGCAGGAAGCAGGATGAGGCTTTATCACTGGTCCTAGGGAGCTGGAGGGGCACTCTGCCTAAGATGAACCATCATTTACGAGAAATTTCTTGTGGGCTCACAGGTCAGTTTCCCACAGTGGGTTCTGGGCCCCACTGGACAGGGGTCTGCTCAATCGTGGCTGCCAGGTCTTGTTCTAGAGTCAGGGCTAGTCAGGAGCATTAGAAGAACATGGGAGGTCGGTGGTGGGTCACAGTGCCGGTGTCATGGATCATCCCCAACTGGAGTGGTACCAGATGTTCGCTGTGTGCCCGTTAGCACATCAGACATCTGGAAAAGCTAGCCAACTTTTATAAGTGAAAACAGGGGCCTGCACAGCTCCTGCACCTCGGTGTTGATATCCAGTATATTCCGGATGCTCTTGACTTCGCTGCTTAGTAGATTTCCTTTGATGGCCAGGATAGCGGTCAGGTGGCCTTTGCTGGCAAAGAGAGCACCCTGTCAGTCCCACTGGTCATAACCAACCCTGCTCACAGTCCTTGCTGGCCCCCTAACTCCAGGCCCTGATACAGAACCTGCAGTCAGTCACTCTGCCCAGTAGGTGACCTGTCCTCTCTACCTCCTCCACTTTCCAGCCCATCAGACCTTTGTATCTCTCCGCACACCCTTGAGGTGGCTGACTTCTTCCCATCTAGAGTTTCAACTAAACGTTACCTGTCTAGATGGCTTTGTCCTCTCTGACCAGCACCTCCCCCCCCCCCCGTAATTCAAGATGATTTCACCCTCCTCTTCTGGCCTGCAGACATACACACAGACAGAATATTATATACATAATAAATAAATAAATATTTGGGGCTGGAGAGATGGCTCAGTGGTTAAGATGATTTCACCCTACAACCTGGAATTTTCTCTTTCTGCCTCACCACACTGGCGAGGGTTAACCCTCGCCAGACTGTAAGCTATAGGAAGAGGACTGAGACCCGTGCTTCCCTGTATCCCAGAACAAGGCACAGCATAGACAGAGTCCAGTGTCTGGAAGACTGATAAATGACTGTAGTTGGGGTCCCGGGAGAGAAGGATGAGGGATGGGGTCAGTGCACAGGTGGGTTGGTGAGGAAGTAGAAGGATGGACGGGTAACTGCATGGATGGTTGGATGTATGACAGGTGGATGAGTCGGTGGACAAACGGACAGATAGCTGGAATGATGGACAGATGGGTCAATAGAAGAGTGGAGAGGCGGGTTAGCGTAAGCACAGATGGATGACCACACGGGAAGGTGGGTAGACAGGGAGACAAATAGGTATGTGATGGACAGAAGAGTGGGCAAATACAAAGAATAGGTGGGTCGGTAGAGGTGGATGGGGCTTATATGTATGTAGGTCAAAATATGTACATAGGTGATTGAATAGGTGGAGTGGGTCAGCCACACACTAGACTAGGCTAAGCTACGTCAACCCCAGTCAAGACCAATTCATACTTTCCCATCAGAGGACACAGCCTAGGAAGGAACACCGTCCATGGTTGACTGCGTTCTCAGATAGGTCATTAACAGGAACAGGAGGGTGCAAGATACAAGCTCATGCTCCCAAGTCACCTTGAGCATCAGACATTACGATCTCACCTTGGTGGAACCTTAGCAGTTGAGGGGATCGTGAGGGGGACTCTAGTCCCAGCATGCTCAGAGCATAGTGGACCTGGCAGGGACAAACCAGCTACTCAGTTCCCGAGGGCCTCTAGTGCTCACCTGAAGTCAGGGTACAAGGTGGCATATGTGGCCACCTCAATCTTAATGGCGTTGGGATCTTGCAGGTGAATAATCTCAGCGATTTTAGGGAGGGCCTGGTTCAGCCAGGTTGCGGTGGAGCCCTGGAGGCAGAGGGGTGGTTGGAGGATGATAGATATCCCTTTCCCCCAGGGGTACTAAGAATGCAGTAGCTGGCCAGGCTTGGGGAGGGTTTCAGGGTGGGGGTGAGATGTGCTCACATTCTGAGTGCAGAAATGCTGGATGACGTCAGCGTTGGCCAGGATGTGCCTTGCCAGCTGCTGCTGCTGCTCCTCGGTCTTGAGGACCAGGCGCCGTTTGCTGAGCCGGATAATGTACTCCTTCACCAGGTGCAGGTGCACGGCCTCCATGAGCTCCTGGGCAGGCAGAAGCCAGGGGAGATGAGCCATCCACTGGCACCTACCCATAGGGCTAAAGCTTCTAAGGCAAAACACCCAGGAATGCATAGAGACAAAAGTGTGAGCACGGGTGCCGGCCTTTCCTGTGTGCATGTGTAAACACAAGTGTTTGGGGGTATAAACACTGCTAGTTGGTGTGGGTGTCCAGACAGCACCAATCCCCAGGTCCACTCCTGAGGATTTCCTCACCTCCCGGAAACAGTCCTTCAGTTCTGAGAACTCAGGCAGCCTGACGCCCACAGCAGCGATGATTTCCTCCAGGGTCTCAACCGGCGTTGCCCAGCGGGTCTGTGTGAACTTCTTGAACAGTGGCTGGGGCAGGCAAGAGGCAGGATGTCTGGTCACGCACAGAAAGGAAGGACAGCCAGGCGCAGACACCCTCACATAGGCACTCATGACCACAGGGTCCCAAGGGCTTTCCAGGAGCTGGCTAACTTTGAGGTTCCTGCTCCAGATCGGAAGCAGAGGTAGTCTGTGTGTACCTTTCTTCCAAGGCCATGCAGCTGGGACTGGGGAGAGGCAGGACAGCCTGTCTGCAGCCCTGCACTCGCTTCCACTGCCTCTCTCTTAAACAAATAAATTCCTGCATAAACAAGGCCTTGTGCTTCGCAGGCTGAGCTCTGTGCCAGGTCATCCGGGGTCACCCCATGGACTTTCCATACCCACTGGCTGCCCTTTATACCTTCAGCCCTGAAGTTGAGCAGGGACCCTCTCCCCTGCTCTCTGAGGGGCACCCAGGGCATGGAGTTTAGTTATCAAGGGTCCTGAGCCCCAGGAACTGGGAGCCAGGAATGGTGGGGGCGGGAGTGGAAGATGAATCTTCTCTAGATGTTCCTAGCTCTGTGGCCCTCCCGGGCCAAGGCAAAGTCAGGATGTGCGGTGGGTCAACTGGAGAGCGGGTTAGGGCCCCACCACATGGACATCTCCAGAAACACCGCACATCCCCATCTGTGCGGCCCACAGGTCTGAAGTGGGGTCTTCTACTCCCCCTTCCCTGATTTCCCTCCTGTGCCCCGGAATGAACCTCCTGATACCTTTAGGTCTAAAAACAGGCTCTGGAGCAGGGTGTCGAAGCCATGAGCCTTAAGATCTTTCAAGGGCTCCATCAGGTACCTCAGGGAATCTTGAGGAATCTGCCATGTCTGCTCCATAGACGTCCTGGAGAGGGAACAGAAGGGGGTCACGACAGCCTGCCCAGCCTCCAACACCGTGATCCTTGGCCTACCTTTCCTGAATCAGGTCCTTGCTCTAGGACCTTCAGTAGCTCTCCACTCCCTGTGGGATCTAGTTCAAGCTTTCCCATGTATGCCCCGTGCCCCAGGCACACCCCTTCCGCCTTTGGCTAGTCTCTGGCTCTTCCCGCCTTCTGTTCACAATTTTATTATAAAGCTAAACTCATAAATAAATCAATTGCATCCTGCTGACTCCACCCCTCAGCTGTGGCTGCTCCAGGCACTGTCATTTCCCCACAGCCTTGTGACTCTTAATTCCCCTTCTGGGCTCCACCTCCCATCTGCCCTCTTTCCATGAGGCAGATCTGCCCAATACTCTCACCAGAAGGACGGGCAGTTGTTGATGTTGGCGATGATGTTGGCCCTATAATTTCTCAACAGTTTGCTTTTCTCTAAAAATTCATCAAAGGTGCGCTGGTAACTGACAAAACCAGAAGGGGCACATTTAGGACCAGTTCAAACACTGGGACAATAGAAGCCACTCCTCTCAGTCTGTGGGTTGCTGATCTCTCCGGGATCAAGGGAGGGACCATAAGCTCCTAAACATCATATTACAAGCTGTAAAAACTAAGGCTAGAGGAGTAGAGCCCCATTTGGGCTCCAAAGTGCTGCCTGACTCTAGGGTCCCCATTCTTTCTCCAGCCCCCTCCTCTTCCCCTCTGTAACTGGGCCGCCTAAGGGTGGGGAGGAAACGAAGTTAATTCAGAGGACATCATGGGAAGGAACAGCAGGCTCTCCGTGCCTCGTGGCGTATCTTCTTCTAAGCCACAAACTGCTCTGTTAGGGAGCTCTGCTGATGACAAAGTCAGGGAGCCCACCCGAGGTTCGGATTGGGGCAGGGCAGAAGACCTGGGCTATAGCTGACATCCTAAGCACACAGAGAGCCATGTTTCCCAGCGGTGCTGGGGTCCTGTGTGCTTCTCTCTCTCCTCTCTCCTCTCTCTCTCTCTCTCTCTCTCTCTCTCTCTCTCTCTCTCTCACACACACACACACACACACACACACACACACACACACACACGTACCTCCTCAGCAGTGCAGCCAGCTCCACCAGTAGCAACTGCTTTATCTGTAGCCCCACATCGGAGGTGATGTTCTCAGCCTTGACCTGGCTTTGTGAGATGATCTGCAGGGAGAAGCAGGTAAGTATAGCAGGTACCCTTTGGACTGGGACAGGGGCAGAGCACGGGAGGGAAGTGCATGCTGGAACATGGGGCCCATCAGAGGTGAGCTGTGGCTGTTGTGTGTGGGTCTGAGGGGCAGTTAGGGGTACCTGGATGATGTCGATTGCCAGCTCACTGTGGTAGTGGCCATCCAGGCTCTGGGGAGCCACATCCCGGGCCCAGCGCTGAGACTCTAGCTCTAAAGCTCGGGTCATCAGTACCTTCACGTTGGTCTAGGAGAAAAGACGCAGGTCACAGTAGCACTAAACCTGTCACTAAGCTCACGCAGATGTGTCTGTCTCCACGCTGCCCTCTCAGGCCCCGCCTCCAGCATTTGAACTCACCACCTCATTGGACAGGAACACAGCCTCCAACAACCTGATCTGCTTAGGGGGCAGGAGGCTCCCAAGCCTGATACCTTGTAGCTCTTTGGCCAACTTGGGGCTGTTCAGAATATCACTGTAGGCAGAGAGACACGGGCATGAGGAGTGTGCGACAGTAGCAGCCCCTCAGCTTAGTCCACCGACTCTGCAGCCGCAGACATTGTTGCATCTTCTGCCCCTCCCCCTCCCCATGTCAGATCACACTCAGTTGCCTTCAGGCTGGAGTCATCCTGCTTCTTTGTATCACCCCCAGCCACTCCTCCTGCTCTAAACCAGTTCCCTAGTCCTTGTGCCCTGAACCCCTGCCCGGCCCCGTTCTCTCCTGTCCAGCTCACTGAAAGATCTTCTTCCTTTCCCCTGCTTCTGCCCTGGCCACCAACAGTGTCTTCACCCTAGAGAGGCTCTCAAGTCTGATGTGTCTACCAGGCTTCCTCACTTGCACAGATGCAACACAGCTTCTGGCCCCCCTGCCTGTCAAGCCAGCCCAGTACTCCCATCAGGTCAGCCTTGTGGCTCAACAGGAAGGGCTGCCCTGGAACTGCTCTATAGAACTCTCTTGGTGCCTCAAGTGGCCGCAGAGTTTCAGGGGACCTGCCCAGCCCTGGCATCACCTAAGGCCCTTTGTTTGCCTGGAACATAAGAAATGACCCTCTGCGTGCCTCTCCTAGTTTGCATGCACGTGAGCCCGCACTTTGGTTAGGGTTAGGGTTAGGACTCAACATGCCTCCCTTGGGCTCCGTGTTCAGGCTAGCCTTAGCTTCCTGCCTTGCGGCTAGCTGTGCCCAAGTTAGGAGACCCCAAAGCATCACAGGGGCAGGAAGGTGACCAGGCAGGGGGTGTGAGTGCCTGGCATTTCCTGGTGAGTCAGGACAAACCAGCAGGAACTAGCTCAGGGCCCAGCTGTCTGTGGATGTCCCTGCCTGTTTTCCCCATATCCTGCTGGCTCTTTACCTACCACCCTGCTGTGCCCTTTCACTGGCCCTCCCACAGGAGGCCGGCTCAGTACCTGGCAAGCTGTTCACAAACTGCTCACACTGTCAGAACCCCCAGTATGCCCTCCGGTAGACTTTACACTCAGGTCTGGGGAGTCAGTACGAATCCCTGGTCTCTAGTGCTACGGACATTTCCATCCTGTAACACAAGTCTCTCCCCCAGCTGGCGTGATTGACAGGCACATTCTAGGCCAATGAAAGGATGCTGAGGCTGGCCCAGCTGAGTACCAATTGCCCACCTTTGGCACAGTCAGCCTCTCATCTGAGGTGCTCCATTGAGATCTGTCTATCTGTCTCCACTGTAGCTAGCTCTCTTGCTTGGGGTTGTTAAGACACAACAGCTCGGTTCCCAGAATGTCACTTCTCTTGCCTGGAAAACCACCCTCCCTACCACTTCTTCTTTGTATGTTCTGTCCCCTCCCTGCCTGACAGTACATCCATTAAAGTGTGAACTGACTCAATACATAAGACTCCCCGACTCCCCCAGATCTGGTCTCCTCTCAAGCCTGGTGCTCTGGCCTCCTCCGTGTCCAGCTGCATCTGCCACAGCCCCTCCCTGTTTCATCTCTGTTCAGATCCGGAACCTCCTTGAGAATGAATGACCAAGTCCCTTTCTCTGTGCTTCCCTTTCCCCGATTGCAGAAGTGGCAAAGGTCCAGGAAACTGAAGTGCAAAGCCGCTGGGTACAAGTCCCAGCTCTCTCCCTTCACCCCAACACCAGCTTTCCCATCAACAATGTCTGCCTCTGGTGTCTCAGCACCCCTTCCTCAGAGGAGACCCATCCCATCCACTGGCAAAGCTCACTTGGGGTAGAAGTTCTGCACCCAGAGCAGCAGCAAGTAGGTGTCCCTCTCACACAGCTCGAATTGTGCCAAGGTGCACAGGTGGGCCGCGAAGTGCTCGTGGTAGCTCTTGGCATAGGTGTGCACAACGTTGAACTCAGCGGGGAACAGCGGTTTCAGCCGCTCCACCACCACCTCCAGATCCTCCTTCATGGTGCGGCCCATGTGCAGGAACCTGTTCTCGGCCTCCGAGCGGCCCTCGGGCACCACGGCTGGCTGCGCGTCCAAACGCTCTGCCGCCACCTCCGCCACGCCACCCCTCCACAGTTGCAGCCAGCACCGTGGGCGCGTAGCCGCCAGCACCGCCACCGTGGGTGCCGTGGCCGCCCGACAGTCCTCCAGCTCCTGCTGTGATACCACCTCCAGTGCCTGGCGCAGCCGCTCAGGTGGCGCCTCCAGCGGCCGCCGCAGCACCCCGAGCACCTGGTCACGCAGCAGCAAGTACAGCGCCTCCACCTTGCTCTGCTGGCGCACTAGCTCCTCGTCGCTTGTGCCACCCGCAGTTGCCTCAGCCTCCAGCTCCCGCTCCAATGCCAGCACCCGCCACGCGGTCTCCAGCCGCCCACTCTCCAGGGCCTCCTTGACCTCCTCCACTGCAGTGTAGAAACCCGCGTTTAGGACGACAAACCCACCGGAGACAAGAGGAGGCTGAGATCCCAGGGAGGAAGCCAAGGTCCCCGACAAGACGGGGGCAGAGAACCCCATCTCCTAGACTGGTGACTCGCCTAGCTGTCTCACCTGGCCGAGTGGCTTATGACCCCTCCCCTCCCAAATCTGCACCGGGCTACTTTCGTGCTCCTCCAGCCCCAGCTACCCCCACAGCCTACCTGTCGGCGGTGGGCCGTCTAACTCAGGGCTGGACTTGGGCTGAACTTCAGGATCTGATAATCTGGGCTGGCTCTTTTTCTTCTTCTTCCCTTTGGTGAAGACACTGAACATGTTGGCCAGTCCTTTGGACTTCTTCTTCTCCTTCTTTGCAGACTCTTCTTCCTCCCCATCCGGAGCCATCCCAGTATGTTGGGATGGCATCAAGTCCTCAGAGGAAGCTTCTGACATGGAGGCCTCTGATTCTGCCTCAGATGTGGAGCGTGACTTTGGGGGGCTTCCAAGGAAGTCCAGGGTCCCCGGCACAGACTTTTGGCCAGGAAGCCCTTGGAAGAAAGTCACCATCTTCAGCATTGCCCTGGCTCAGGCCTGCAGATTGGAAAACAAAGCCTTCAGAGATGACGGTGAAAGGTCCCTGGGCCCGAGTGCATGGCCAGTTCACAGCCCGGACAGTGCTCTATCCATTTCACCTGTACAGTCACCAGAAACCCTGCTTCCTCCTTGGCCGTGGTGCCCACAGCTTGTCTCCCCAGGCGAGGAGGATGCTGGGGGCCTGAGACCTCCCAGACTGAGGGGGCAGTCTCTGTACTGGGGGAAATCCTCCCTGGACAGTGAAGCTGCTTGGAGGGAAAGGGGACATGAGAAGTGAGTACCTTTCTACTGCACCAGACTCTGGTGAGGAGCCAGGGCACAGGTCGCTCTTCCTTGGGACAGCAAGAATGGGTCTAGAAATTTCACAGCCATGCCACGGGCACCCTTCCTACTGAGACCAGCCTCCACCTCCTCCCTGTGCCTCCTTGCACAGTTCTTATCTAGCTTTGGGGTCACAGATATATACCACCAGCAAAGCACAGCTGTTGTACTGGGACCACAAGAAGAATAGAGCCTGTCCCCTATCCCTGCTTAGGATTGGGGACTTCAGACCCTGAGCAAAGGACCCCAGAAAGCTTTTTACAGGTCAGTAAGGCACAGGGATGCCAGGGGAGGGGAGTGTCACAGCAACATGAGTGTGGGACCCACACAGCTGGTTTCAACCTTACACTGCTTGTTTCTAAGTGTGTTGACACAGTCTGCACAAAGGCTTGTTTCTATGCCCTTCCTGGGTGCCCATCCCGTCTCTTCTCTCCTCAGCAAGGGTGTTATTTAGCTTAAAATAACCTTGTGGTCAATAGCTTGAGCCACAGCACCTGGCTCAATGGCCGGCTCTTCCCAGGTCTCCACATCCCCTGCTGTATCTGGGCTGTTGAGCAAGGAAGACCACCAGAAAAAGCATGGCTAGCTCAGAGAGAGAAGCAGACAGGAGCAGGGCCTCTAAGGTAATGGTGTGGCTCGTTACCAGGGGGTGGCCTGCCTGACCCATCCCCAAGAATAGACAACCCAAGCTGTAGCTTCAATTCACCAAAATGCCCTGGAGTGGCCCTGAAACAGCCATAGACAGCAAATGGGAAGACCCGCCATCACGAAGAAGCAACTGAAGCTGTCAATAGGAGGTGCTTGCCCCAAGCACCGCCAGCTCCACAGGCTCAGATAAGGCCACTTTCCCACAGCCTCTCTGCCTCCACCGGCTCGACTGCCCGGCCCATTTCCTGAGGGGCTTGTACCATAACTGGGGCATGGGTAGAGCACCCTGATTAGACAGGAAGCCTAGGCTCCTCCACCCCAGCTCTTGACATCCTTTACTAGGTGGCTTAAACAGAGATACCCCACTTTTTAAAACCTCACGAGGCCTGACAATTCCACTTAGGACCATGCAGTGTTTAAGGCCTGTGCCACCCTATTTGCCTATCTGCATGGCAAACACCCAAAAAGGCTGGTCTAGCTGATGGAGCTACCCAGCAGCAACCTGAATATCTGGATGCAATTGCCCTTCAGTGCAGGGTTAGTCTGTGGGTACAGGAAGAGGGACCAGCTGTGGGCTCAGCCATACCGTATCTCACCAGTGTTAGGGCTGAACAACCCCCTTCCTCAGTCGGCCTCAGTGTTGCCATTATGAAATGAGGATGAGCCCAGCTACTCACAGTGCTGCTCAGAAGATGTGGCAAAATCTCAGGCCAGGAACGTGGCACCAGATGGACCTCATAGAGTGAGTCCCCTGTGTCCTTGTGACCTCAGGCTCCCCAGGGAGCAGGAGGAGTAATGAGGTGATGGCTCCAGGTGGACCCACTGAGACAGGAAGGGGCCTGCTCAGAGGCACGTGGAATGGCTGCAGCTGGTGTCACCTACCTTCATTCTAAATGCCCCTGGTCCACAGAGAGCCTCACTGGTCTTGCAACCTACTGTCTCTTTCACCGGGTGGCAGGAGAGCGTGCCCATGTCTCACTAGAGACTACCCAGGCAGAGAATCCCGCGGGTGTTGGAATCTTCCCATTATGAACCTGCGACTCCCTAGCTTTGTCCCCGTCCCTACACACTGCCTTTCTCCGGAGAGAGTCCTGTGCTGCACGCCGGGAACCCGGTCCCTGGCTCAAGAGGTTCAGAGTAAAATTTCTAAGGCCCTACCAGTGAGTATGCTGGAGGTCACGGGACCTCGGAATATCCCGCGTCTTCTTGGCCACTCAGGGCCATTCCCTCGGGGAGTCCTGCCGGAGATTCAGGGTCAGAACCCGAGAGGAAGCTACACAGAGCGGTAGGGACAGGGGCACGCCGGTGGAGGTCACTTACTGTGTCCGGGACAGGACGCCTTAGTCCTGGCCCTGTCCAGAGCAGAGCCTGAAATAATCTCAGGCTCCGCCCGGGCTCCGCCTGCCCCTCGAGCTGCAACCGCGGAAAATCCGCGGGCGGAGGCCAAGGACCCCAGCAAGTCCAGAGCTGGGGGCGGGGTTGGGACGGTAGAGAGAGAGGCGGGGTCGCTTCGTTGTTCCCAACTGCCTTGAAAAGCGTGGCAGAGCTGGCTGAGCGTGGCCCGACTGTGTGCGCGCAGGGAAGGGCATCAGGGGGACCACAAGTTCCGCCAAGCGCGGGGCCATTGTCCCACGACGGTCTCTGATTGGCTGCCAAGCAGAGGCGCACGCCCAGAGTCGCTGTTCCGCGTCACAAAAGTCAGCACCTACTTAGGTCTGGGGAGCGCCCTGTACCACTCAACGCCTTGGCCACGTGCTGTTACCCCTCTGAGCACCACTGAGTCCGTGGAAGCCTGGAAGACAAGCTTCCTGAAGGAGGCGTCCTAAAGCAGCGGGGCACACCGATCGTACTGGGATCTCTCAAGACATCTCCTTACCAAACCTTGAGTGTTAGGGGAGGCTTCATCTTTACCCAGAGGTCACACAGGCAGACACCCCTCACTGAGCCTCTGCGGGGCTCCCACTGGCAAGCTTTCTCAGGCTGGGTTTGGCCCGGATCCTTAGAATTCCTCCTGCAGGTTTTTTCTCAAGATCTGCCTAGGGAGGCTGGGGTTGTAGGCCAGTATAGGAAGCGGGGTGCTTCACCCCTTAGGAATTTCTGCCCCCTGGAAGATGGGCTCACTCAGGAATTTCCCCCTGCTAGACACCGGTTTCTTTTTTGCCTCACTTAGAGTTCGGCTCCTCCCTGTCTTTTGTTTGGGTCCTCTCTTTTTTCCCCTGACAGCCTAAGCTGGACTTTGAAGGGAGAAGAACGGCAGCTGAGTAGGGGTTATGTTTAGGGGTTGTCCCTGGAACTCAGAACTTCCTCTTCCCTCCTGGGAGCAGTGGCCAAGTGCCAGGTTTAAGTCGCTCCTCCATCCTATCCCTAGGCAGATTGTAGAAGGCAAGTACAGAAAGTTGCTGGGCATGGTAGTGCACACCTTTAATCACAGCACTAGGGAGGCAGAGCAGACAGACTCTATGAGTTTGAGGCCAGCCTGGTCTACATAGCAAGTTCCAGGTAGGCAAAACTACGCAGTGAGACTCTGTCTCAAAAAACAAACATAAAAGTCAGGTACCACCTCTTCTCCCAAGGTCCTAATGGGTGACATTTTTAAATTAGCCCACAGAGCTCAAACTGGGGTTTATTGCCTCTGTTCCACAGGAGACCAAGAACTTAGGGTTCCACCACACTTATCCAAAGACAAAAGAGGACAGAAAACCAGGAGTCCTAGCTTACCACCTCCTGGCTGCTTCTTGATACAATGTGCTACCTCACTAGAGTCTCCCCAGCCTCTGCTGTATCCATCCAATTCCTAATTTCAAACGGGTTAGGGAATGGCTGGGAAACTCCACAGGTAGGGTTGAGAGAGGGAAGCCAGACCTTCAAACACCCGCATCTGCTCAGAGCCTCTGGGCTCTGTGGGACGGATGTTGGACTGACAGTTTTGTCCCAAGATGCCCACAGTAACTTCCTCAGAGTGCAGCCAGGGTTGGCAGGAGCTAGTGCCACCCATCTTGTGTGGGCACACTTAGCGCTTCTCTGAGTTCAGGGTGAGTGCCAAAGGTCCTATGGGAAGTTTCCAACAGAGAAGAAATGTGGAAATTGGGCTATGTGGGTATCCAAGGGCCACAAATCATGTGGTCCTCAGGGACCTAGATAGTTTAACATCTCTCCATAGTCCACCAAAGGTCTGCTGAGATGGTTCCCACAGGAGAGAAGTAGCTGGAACAATTTGCTTGAAAAGCTGCTGTCCCAGCTCCAATTCCTGGCAACTTGAAAGTCAGAGCAACAAAGTCTCCTAGTCCTGCATAGACGTCCTGTGGGCCAGTGCCTGGCTGGGAGCAGTGGCAAACTACCTGCACACAGCCCAGGTTTTCTGCTCGTTGTTTGTTTGTTTGAGGTAAGAGCTTTATAGCCCAGGCTAGCCTGGAACTCAAACTCTCTCTATTCTATATTCTGGGCACTGGGATAACAGGCTAGCGCCATCATGGGCTCTCTCCTTTGTGTGTTTAATTATAATATATACATAACACAAAATGTACCATTTTAATAGTGCTGGGCATTCTATCTTCAGCATTCAGTGCAGTGTGTGTGCGTTTCTGTGCGTATGTACACGTGTGAGTGCAGATGCTCAGTAGTTCAGAGAGGGCATAAGATTCCCCGGAGCTGGAGTTACAGGCAGTTGTGCAGCTGCTCAATATGGGTGCTGGGAACTAAACCTGGGTGCTCCTCAAGAGCACCAGGTGCTCCTCATCAACTGAACCATGGTCCCCATTATACAACAACTGCCCATTCCCTTCTATCCCCTCAGCCCCTGGCAATCCCATTCTATGGCTGTGTGTGCCGCATGGATCCCATGAGTGGATGAATACGGCCCTTGTCCTTTTGGGATTGTGTGGTGAAGTGCATGAAGGGAAAAAGACTAACTCTTGCCTTTACCCAAGAGTGGGCCTGATGTATCCAAGAGTTTGGGTCTCTCCTGTTCTAGGAGTGCAATTTAGAATAGGTCCAGTCTAAAAGAAGTCCATTTTAAGAGTTCTAATTTAAAAAGAGAGTCCTGAATCGAGGCTGTTCTTGCTATATACTAACAACACAGCAAATCTAACAAACAGGAATGAGCAACTTTGGTCCTAATCTTTTGCAGGAATATTACAAAGGAGAAAAAGAAAATTTTCCTGGATTTACCTACTCAGACTAGCATACAAAACCACGAGAGCTGGGCGATGGTGGTGCACGCCTTTAATCCCAGCACTCGTGAGGCAGAGGCAGGCGGATCTCTGTGAGTTTGAGACCAGCCTGGCCTACAGAGCTAGTTCTAGGACAGGCTCCAAAGCCACAGAGAAACCCTGTCTCGAAAAACCAAAAATAAATAAATAAATAATAAAATAAAATAAAAAATAAAACAAAACCACAACGAGGTATTATTAAACTGTAACCACAAGTTGCTTCCAACATATTTTGTAGGGGGTTGGGTAGGCTTGGTGTAGGGGTAGGGCATTGTTTACAATGCCTTACTGCTTCTGGCACTTGATCCTAGACCTGGTCAACATAACCGGTGCACACACGTTGTCTTGAGTCAAGGGCATGCATAGATTTGTTGTGCAGCAGTTTCCTCAATATTAAAAGTTTCAGCTGTGGAGTGAAGCCCCATGGATACCCATGGTGTTTCCAGGGAGGTAAAACAACAAGGTGGACTACGAGGAGGTGAAGCATCCCATCTAGCAGCGAAGTTGATTAAGATGGGAAGTAAATAACTCAGAATAGTTTCAGGAAGTCCCTGAAACTGTCGAGATTCACTAGGTTTCTCTCTCTCTCTCTCTCTCTCTCTCTCTCTCTCTCTCTCTCTCTCTCTCTCTATTTTGTATTTTGAGACAAGGTTTCTCTGTGTAACAGTCCTGACTATCCCAGATCTAGATCTTGTAGACCAGAATGGCCTCAAACTCACAGAGATCCGCCTACCTCTGCCTCCTGAGAGCTGAGATTAAAGGCATGCGCCACCACCACCCAGCGGCTTCTCCTTCTTTAAGCATGTATATTAGCTGTAAGAACTGCTAAGTGAGGCTGTCAGATAAGCTGAGCAGCCTAGAAGACGCTTACAGTTGGGCCTCTTGGGGAATCAGACCAGTCAAACAGCCTGGAAGAAACACGTCAGCCAGACCTGCTTCATAGAGGCTCAGACCGTCTGAGATACCTGTAAATGACCCTCCCCAGCCTTCAGTGACCTGCCTGTAAGATGCTCAGTAAGAGCTCCAGGTCCCACTGTTACGAACCATCAGCCATGCTTGTGATGGCTTCTGGTGATAAGGGATACCTGAGTCATTTTTCCTCCTCTAAGTAACCCTTCACCCATACACCTGTATGTAACGCCAATAAAACTCATTGGTTCACCAAGTTGGACTTAACGTGTACTTTGGTCTGTTCACTTATAGAGCTGGTGGACATTTGTCCCCAGGAATCGTGTCCTGCAGCAGGCACAAAGGAGAAGTAGGACAGGAAAGATAGTATAGCCAAAGCTGCACATTCAGCTTGAGCTTGCAAGACTTAGTTATGTTGGCAGTCCAAAGTATAGTAAGATAGGCTATACGACTTTTCTTAGAGGCCGGCGAATCCTGAGCAGGTTGGATGTGCAGTGTGGAAGCGGGAAGGGTACCCTGTAGCAATGATCTCGAAGCACAGCATAACTTGGTTTCAGGTTGGTGAGACGCTGAGGTGTAAAGGCAATCTCCAAACTGCATTTCTCCAAGAAGCCGCTCACACGATTGCCTTAGTTAACATGATGTACTAGAGGCCTAGCAACGTGCTGAGAGGGTTGGGATTTCCTGCCTGTTCAGGTCCTAATTACATTCGGTCCTATGGATGGACCATATTTTGTTGTCCTCAATGGGCACACTGGCCGCTGTGTATAGTGATGCAGGGACACTGAACTCAAAGGCTCCATTTGGGTCCCAGCTTCCAGTTCATGTGGCTGAATGGTTGACTTTCTGACCTCTAGAGCTGCTAGGCCAGGCTCTGAGTGTTTTGTGGTCGACAGATTTCATCACAGCCATATGAATTAGGCACTGTCTAATGTATCTTTGCATGGGGAAACTGAAGCACAGATGTGCCCTGCCATCTGTCAGGATGGAGCGGCCCTCTGCTGTCCTGCTCCTCCAGGGCTACTCCGTATTTGAAATACAGCTTGATATATTTAGGCCAGGCACAGGAAAGCCAAGAGTTTCCATGAGGAAACAGGAGGCGCTGTCGTTCATTCTGTCACGGGATGGGGGGCACACCCCTCAATTCCCTTATTTAGTCAGCTGATTAAACTATCATGGGCGGCACAAAGGCCAGCCCAGCTCTGGGCAGAGAATAATAAAGGTGGTGCATTATTGACTCTCTCTATTCATTCCCTGGTTGGCTGAGAAAGTAGCTGGAGGAAGCTCTCAAAAGGAGAAGCTAAAAGCAGAAGGGCCAGTATTGTGGGGCAGAGTTCAGCAGGTACAAATGCCAGACAGGGGGGTCAGGTA
This sequence comes from Alexandromys fortis, assembly GCF_014885135.2. Lineage (NCBI taxonomy): Eukaryota > Metazoa > Chordata > Mammalia > Rodentia > Cricetidae > Alexandromys > Alexandromys fortis. The sequence continues at coordinate 6,459,269 of NW_026067968.1, read as the reverse complement.
GGTGTGGAAAACCTGGCCCTGGGGAGAGGCTGCACCAGCTGGTGTGGCTGGCCACCTTGATCACAAGGGCCGTGCTGGTGTGGAGTGCACTCTCTGGGAAGGAAGACCAAGGCATTCCAGGGTGTCTTCCTGTCCTCCCCTGTCACTGGATCCACTTCCCCCTCTGTGATGACTTGCATTTCCCACTGGCCTGACCTTGGCTGTCAGGACAATGGTTTCTTCCTTTCACTAGCCAGGCCATCAACCGACCTAAGACCTTGGTTGTACTCTCTTGTTTCCTAGGGATACCCCATGCATTCCTGACACTGACCAGAGCCACCACATTTCTTGTGGAGAGATGAGGAAAGTTAAGTCTCAGAGAAGAGCACCAAGGTGGGGGCACCTCTCTTTTCCCAGCCTTCTCAGGAGAGGAAGTAACTTGCTCAGGACATCAGCTGCAAGGGAATGGGGTCTGCTGACATCCTCGGGATCATAGGGTGACCAGAACAGGCCAGTCAAGAAGCCACCTTAATAACATGCCCAATCACCAAAGGCCACTCATCAGCCAGCAGTGCCCCCACCCTAGTTCTGCTAGAAGTCACTCACAGTTGCTGCGTCCCCCTCCCCTTCCCAGGACACGATGGTGGTGGTGGTCTTGTGAGAAAGCTCCCCAGAGGAGTGGGGAGCCACCTCCTGGAAGTACTAGCCCTGCCTGTAGGCAAGGATGCTCCCTTCCCAAGCCCAGCTGCTGCGTTGAAGACTGGCCAGTCTTTCTCAACAGCCTCTCAGGCAGTGATGCAAGCAAAGTTTCCATCCTTTCAGGTCCTCGCTGCCATGGGCCTTCTCTGAAGCGGCATGACTTACAGGAATTAACTGGGAAGTGTGATCCACTCAAGTTTCTCTCAACAGCATTGGCAGGAGCTCTCCTGGCAATCCCAGGCTTTACAAAGATGGCTAGGATGCTGAGGTCTGTGGATAATTTGGGCCCTAGGGAGCTCCATCACCCCCGCCTGTGGCTTATGAGTGACCTTTAATGGTCGGGGACTGGAGCTACTCTGCTAGGAAAGCTGGCAGTGTGGATTGAAGGACACATTGTAGAGAAACACCTGCTGCTGCCTGGAAACTGTTTCCAATGGGCCAAGCCCTCCTCAGCAGCCCTCTCCCTGTGCTTTCTTTGTGAAGCTCTCAGTTTTACAGGCAAAGACGGAACCCAGAGTCACACCGCTAGGCAGGTCTTCCCCATACTATGTGCATCCAGAGTCAGATTTAACCACAGGGTGATTCCATGGGGAGCAACCAGGCCCTATCATGGCACAAGTGAGCACCCACAAAACAACACCCCCCATTTCTCTTTTCTCTTCCCAGAATTCCAGCTTTGTTTTCTGGTGACTTCCATCTCTCAGAAAGCCTGGGTCCTCAAGGCTTGATGTTTGGATCATCTTAGCCTCCAGCTCAGGTGCCCTAAGCAGAATCGGGGTTCTCAGCGATGACAGATATGTCGCCTCTCATAAGCATCCCCTTGTGAGCCCCCAGGGATTGTGAGTTGTCATTTTAGGCAGGATGTCATATTCCAGGCTAGCCAGGAACTCTCTCCCAAGGATGACCTACCTGATTTTCTCTTGATCCTCTTCCTTGAGTGCTCAGATTGCAGGCATGTGCCACCACGTCTGATTTAAGGGGTGTTGAGGGCTTTATGGATGTTAGCCAAGTGCTCTCCCAGTTGAGCTACATTCCCGGCCCTGATATTAGACGTTTAAATCTTGTCTTTTACCTACATTTTAAGTTTGGGCCTAGGGGAATATGTTGCTACTGGTAACGTTGCTAAAACTAAAACTAAAAACCCCTGCGGGCATGGTGACACACACCTTTATTCCCAGCACCTGGAAAGTAGAGGTGGGCAGATCTCTGTGAGATTAAGGTTAGCCTGTGCTACATACAGTTCCAGGTCATCTGGGGCTCTATAGCAAGAGCCTGTCTCAAAAAAAAAAAAAAAAAAAAAAAAAAAGCAAACTAGACACCATAAATGGTTTTTGTTTTTTGGGTTTGTTTTTTTTTTTTTTTTTCAAGACAGGGTTTCTCTCTAACAATCCTGTCATGGAACTTACTTTCTATTGGCTGGCTTCGAACTCACAGAGATCCTCTGCCTCTGCTTCCCAAGTGCTGGGATTAAAGGTGGGCGCCACCACCGCACGGCAATGATAAATGGTTTGAGCGGATGGAGAGTTTATCTGCACGCAGACAAAAGGATCTTGCCTGGTCCAGGCTTCACAGGTCCAGAAGTGATGTAGGGTATGTAGACTGGGATGGGAGTGGTGTGTGCATTCAGTTCCCATCACGAGTTGGGACACAGAAGACTGGGCTGAGCCTCTGGCCATTCTTACACGGGGTGCTTGCCTCCTACCCAGACACTTTAGCCGCTACAAAGCCAGGCTACCCTTGGAGCACTGTGGAATCCTCGGTGGGCAGGCTCCCGCTCAGATTGACAATGTCACAAGGCAGGCCAGCCTTGCCCCTCCCATGACTAATGATGGATGGTGGGAGACTGTGGCGGCCTGCTGCAGTTCCCAAGGGTTTTTGTTTTTGTGGTTTTCTTTTCTTCTCTGTGTGTGTATGTGTGTGTGCGGTAGCAAAGGAAGGAAATGAGAGTGGGAATAGAGTATAGCGCTGCCTCCTGCCCCCACCCCCTGCCCCCACCCCCTGCCCCCACCCCCTGGAGCCTGGTCAGTGATGAGAAGCTCTGCAGGAAACACCTCAAAGTCGCTGAGGGTGTTCCCCCACGAATGTGGCTTGCTGAGGTCTGGGGCCAGGAAGGAAGGAGCCAGGACTAGCAGGCAAGGAAGGAAGAGGGGGAGGCTGGGAAGGCACGAAGGTGACAGGCTGACTGCCACCTACAGTACCCACACACCAGGACCTCTGTGGACAGCCTGACTTGTCCCTATGACTCCCTATGAGCTACTCCATTCTATAGGACTAAGCCTCAAAAAGGAAAGGGACCGGAGATTGCTAGCTGCAGAGGACAGGGTTGAGACAACTGGCTCATGTCCCCAGTCTTTGTGGCTCTTTCAGCCTGGCACACTGAGCCCAGGGGACAAGGAGCGGGATCATCACAGAAGGCCTTGTGAGAAATCAGCTGCGTTCTGAGGAGAGAAGAGAGGGCCAGGCAGAGGTGGGGACTACGGGATAGCTGACAGGAGCTAGGTGTGGAGGCTGAGAGGCAAAGAGGTGGTTCCAGGCTGCCCTGCACGGGAGAAGAGCAAAGAGGCTGGGGACAGGCTCCATCCTGTGGGACATGCTGGCTGTGCTGACAAGGGCTAACAGATCCCATACACACACACACACACACACACACACACACACACACACACACACACACACACACACAACTTACCGGCCAGACAATCAGTGAGTCCCAAGACAGCTTTGAGAGACAGTTCATGTACCCTCAAAGCTTGGCCTGGATAGCAGGATGACCAAGAAGATGCCATAAGGAGTCTCTCTGGGTAGCAGGGGTAGGAGATTCCCAAATCACACCACTCTTAGTACTGAAGAGCCACCAGCCAGAACCAGCAGAGTCTCTCATTGTCCCCCTTGTCCTCAGTCTCCCTGACTCTACCCTTTGGTCTCTGGCTACCTGTGACTGAGACTTAGGAAGGTCTTCAGGCCCTAGTCACCGCCAGGCTCCTTGCACAAGGTATACTTCCAGTCAGGAAACCCAGATGCCCTGTTTCCAGGTCTAGGGACCCTCAGGAAGACAGTCTGGAGGCTCTAAGAAGGACTAGGCCCAAGTCTTTCCCCGTGCCATGGGAAGCTACTCAGCCTTGGGCACACCCTCTGAATCTGTCTCTCCTAACCAGACATACCCACCAACCTCTTGCTCTATTAAACAAACACTCAAGGTCCCATTCCGCTTCCATCTGGCCCCTAGCCCCATCTCTGCACTCAGGATCATCTCCCAACATTGTCTCGCAGATTATGGCCTGGCTGGGTCATGGGGTCATAGAAACGCCAGGGGCCTGGCTTTATGGTTACCTTCCGTTCCACCCTCCTCAGTTAGCTCTGCGTTAGCTCCCTGGCTGGAAGGTACTGACAGCATGCCTGTTTCATGGCTGACAGGTACAGAGACTTGCCCATGGTCAGGTGGGGCAGGAAAACCAGGATGGGCCCCTGCTGGACCTGGAGAGGGAGGGGCCTGGGACTCACAAGGAGGGTGCAGGGAGGTCGAGGGGTCTCTGGGGAAAACTCATCTAAGATCAGGTTTCTATCACCCTAGAACCCTGTCTGCAGTGCCAGCAGGACTCTGCCGGTCACCGAGGGGTGTGTGTGGCAGCAAGCAGGGTCTCCTGGCCAGTGAGTCACTCACTTCCCCTCCTCTGTGACAGAGGTGCCTCTCACACCCTGAACTTTAGGTTGTGAGGTTTCAAGGCCACTTGCCCTCCACAGGCCTCAGTTTCCCTACTAGCAGGAAGGACTGCTTATCAAGTGTCAACAGTTCCAGGCCTTCACCTCAGGCTTTGGAGCCTGGGAACCTCAGCAACTTCACTTCCTCATTCCTGCCTGGCCTACCCTTCTCCACAGAGGTCTGTCTCTCCCCCGCTGGGCTGACCTGCCCCTGGCATCCAGCCCTGATACACATGTGGTGGGGGGTCAGAATGCCCCCGACACCTGTTCCGGGAAGGAGCTAAGAATTCTGGATCTCCACCCCAGGGCTCTCAGCAGACCCAGACGCGCTCTGTGCTTAAATCCTAGCACAGGGAAGGGCCAGACTGTCCGGGGCATTTAGTACCCTCTGGCTGTCTACAGCACAGGGAGAGGAGTCTTGCAGAACAGGGAAAGATGTGTTGCCCACCCACCTCATACTGCAGTGTTTTAGAACCCTGGTCTTACACTTGAGGAAGGAAACCACTAGGTTTTGGGGACCCCAGGCCATCGGCAGGTACCTGACCCCACACAAGCTAGTGTTAGAATCAGGCCCAGAGCTACAGGGGAAGCCTGCTGGGAACAGCAGGGTTAAGAAAACCATCCCAGCCTATGCCATCAAGTCCCTGTCAATCCCTGGAAATTGGAGCCATCAATGCAAATAGGTACCCAGCCTTGCCCCTCAGACTACAGACAAATTTCAGCAGTTATCTAGATAGAGGGCAGTTGCAGTGTCCCCCGGAACTGTATCTACGGCTGAATCTGAATGGTTACCTTCCCACCCATCCACCACCACCACCCATGAGTGCACTGTAATCTGGCAACTTTTATTACTGGAAAGTCCCTCCTATGTGAAACCAGAATTCCTCAAGCCACAGAACCGGTGGTCACAAGGGCTCAGGTTGCCTAGAATGGGGCAGAGTACTGACCACCCCTTCTGGGCAAGACCAGCTTGTATCTGAGGTTATTGGACCCAGGGTCCTGGTGAAGGACTGGCTTTGTTAATTTATTTGTTTTTAGTTTATGTACAGGTGTTTTACCCCCACGTATGTCTGTGCACCACACACGCGGATGCTCGCAGAGGCCAGAAGAATGCACTGGACCCTCTGGAACTGGAGCAAATGACCACTTATTACCATGTGGGTGCTGGGAACCTAACCAGGGTCCTCCGGAGAGGGAACTGGTGCTCTTCGGCTCTGAGCCATCTCTCCAGCCCCTAAAAGCCTGTATCCGCAGCTACAGGCAGGGGCTTTTCCAGCTCAGGACTTGCCTCAGTCATCTGGTTCATTCAGTGGTCAGCAAAGGGCTGACCTACCAGCAAGTCACCAATCAGCCAGCATCAACCAGCTAGTCACCACAGTCGGCCAGACCATGCCTCCCAACCAGATAGTCACCACAGTCTGCCAGCACCACGCCTACTGACCAGCTTAGTTTACCCAACTGTAGGCACTATTTTAATTCACATTTATTTTTAGAATACTCAGCCACTTACTGTAGTGAGGATACACCAGACAGTTAGAAAAGGAAACCTTCCTGGCCTGAAGTCCTGGAAGGAGCCTCAGCCACCCCGAAAGACTCCCCCACAAATGCCTGGAATGCCTCCACTCTTGAGTCCCCCTAACAGATAAAAAATTCCATGGCTCCAGGCTTCAGAGCTGCGGGTAGGGCCAGAGTGACTCACTAGGCTTCCTTCTTGGGGTCAGTCACGGGGAGGGTGACAGACCCTCCGCCCACCCATCTCCTGCCTGCCCTTCAGCCTAGATGCACGTGATCAACACGTCCACGAAGGTGGGCACTTCGATCTCTTCAAAGAGCACACGGCGTGGGGAGGGCCTGATCTCAGGCGCTGCCCTCAGCAAGTGTTGGGTGTGTTGCAACAGATTATGATTCCTACGGCGACCGAGTCTGCGCAGCGCCAGAATGGCCAGTACGTGGTCACGCCTGTAAAGACATGGGGGTCCTTACCGCAGAGTGGTGACCCTGGTACCCTCCAGCCCCGCCCCGCCCCTAGAGAGGACAGGATCCAGGGTTGGGAGGAAGTATGATTCAGCCAGCATTCCTGGAGCTGGGTCAAAGAGGCTGAAAGGCTGGGACCATCCCAGGCTGGGAGGGGATGAGGGTTCTAAAAGGAGGCGGGATTGTGGAGCTGGGGGTGCACAGCAACTAAACCTAGAAGCACACAGGCATGAGATAGGGGAGGGAGCACGCACACAGTCGAAAGAAGCTTTGAGCAGAGGCGAAGCAAGGAATCTGATCTAGGGAAGGTTCCAGAAACTGACAGAGAGCTAGAGGGGTGGAGGTGGAGGCCAGGGGAATGTCCTGGCTGTGTGCAAGACAAAGCAGCAGCAGGGTGGGGGAATCTGGAGACTGGAGAGGGATGGTGAGTGGGGGAGAGGAAGGTACAAAGTGGCACCCTGAGCCACTGTTCCTTACTGGTTCCCCACAATTGTCCAGGGCTTGGAGCTAGGAAGGGAGGGCCAAACCCAGGCTGGGGAACCCCCAAAGATCTGTAGGGAAACTGAAAACTTAGATGGGATCGTCAGCCTGAACCAAATCTGGCAGAGCAAACCGGCAGTCCGCAGCCGCAGCCGGGAGCCAGGGAAGGGTCTGGACCAGGCCTTTCAGCGGCTTTCCATCCCGGAATCTCTGAGCACGTTGGAAAGAGCCGAACCGGGATCCCTACGGGTTCCCGATGACTAAGCACCCCGCACAACCCGGGATCCGGGTCCGAGCCTCCTTTCTGTCGAAGCCTCAGAGGGATTCCAGAGAGGGTTTGCGCCTGGGGGCAGGGGAAGCCGCGTTGTCCACGGGTGATAGAGAACACAGGGAGAGACGGCCCTTTTTGCCTAAAGTCCCTGTGCCCTTCCCTCGTGCGCATGCTCCGCTGAGGCATTGAGTTCTCTCAGCCGGGATAAAGTGGCTCTTCCCTGTCCTACTCGTCCGCAGTCACAGCCAACAGGACTTTGCTGAAGGCGCGAGTGCCAGTTACTCCTGACTCCTGGTCAGAAGCTAGTGGGGGAGGAAGGCCTGCAAACCTGATGTCTGGGTAGCTGCGTATAAGTGTCTCCAGATGCCGCTGGATGTCGTCTTTGTAGGTCTCGCCCAGGATCTCAGCCACGCACAGGATGGCTTGGTCCAACCACTTGGCTTCAGAGCCCTGAGAAGACAGGGAGATGTGTGCCGCGGTCCACTTCCCCGTGGAGCTCCTTAGTACAACCCCTCCTTTAGTCCCCTGCTACACCCATCCCATGTATCTCCCGCGGGTGGTTTGCCACTGGGGCAAAGGACAGAGGGAGCATCTGCAAAGATTCTGTAGAGATGGCTTCTTGTCTGCACAGATGGGAAATCCTCGCCCTGACCAGGGACATGCAGCAAGGAGCCTGCCGACAGTAGGAGACCAGCAGCCCAGATAAGAAATTTGGGTATGGCTCAGACTGTCCCGGATCCGAGTAGGGAGAGACCGCCCACAGATCTTGCCCATCACAACCTTCACCTTCATCTGCAACTGTGCACAAATATGAAGTGGCCTCCCCATCTGGGCCCGCACCTCTCTTCTCTATGACCCTTTCCTACACCCGCCCTGGGTTTTGTTTTTTTACAGGATGAGAGTAGAAAGTGCCTGACTGGCCAGAGGCCGAGCCCTGCTTGACATTCAGATGTTGCTCCTACCAGGCCCTGGAAAGTGTTGCTAATGGCCTGCGCGTCCAGGCTCATCTTATGGGAGCCGTTCACACGGTCCAGGCCACTGAACCTCTCGTGGGGCCTCAGCACCTGCCCCAGGTACTCGCGGACCACAAAACGGTGAACCTCCTGCAGAGTCTCCTGGAAGAGTGAGGTTTTTGGGTCAGGATAAAAGGCATGGGCTCTGCACACCCATGCCAGCCACCCCACTTCCTGGTACCTGTGCCAGTAGTGGGGTCACATGCTCAAGATGATGTGCAAAGTCCACCACCTTGACCATGAGGGGACGCAGTGTGTCCTGTGTGAGCCAGCTCTTGGTATGCAGCATCTTGAATAACGGCTGGGGACAGAGGGACATGGGAGTGAGCTCCGTTCGCCATTCCTAACCCCCTTCACCGCCGGGTTCTCTTGTGCCATCCTCTTTCCTGAGCACAGATTTTTATCACTGCGCCTTTCCCAGAATGCCTCCTTCAGTGGGCATGGTTTGGGTTTAGTGTCTTGTCAGGCCCTGCTTGTCCAGAGCTCGGATGTTGGTCACAGAGAGGAAGGGATTACAGTGGAATGGTAGGTGCTTCCCAACTGCTCTTGCTCAGCTGGGAACTCACTTAGGGTGAAGGAATGCCAGGGACGGAGGGCACCGCTGGGCATGGAAAACCTCCAATTCACCTGTATGTCTTGCTGTGTCATCTGAAGCAGGTGCTTCTGGAAGCTATTGGTGGCAGCCACAAGGGGTTTCTCCAGTTCCTTTACGGTTCCAGGGAACCTGGCCAGAAGGCTGGTTCTGGGGAGGGGCCAAGACAAGTAATAAGCTGGGCAGGGGGAAAGAGGCTGGGGAATAAGACCCAGCTAGCATAACCCTGCAGCCTGGGCACTGCACGGACTTCATTCATTTACCAGTGGTTCTCAACCTTCTTAACGCTGCGACCCTTTAATATAGTTCCTCATGTTGTGGTGACCCCAACCATAAAATTATTTTAATTGCTTCTTCATAACTGTAAGAATTTTTGCTACTGTTATGAATTGTAAAGTAAATATCTGATATGCAAGACACCTGACACGGACTTCTGTTGAAAGGACTGTTCGATCCCCACCAAAGCGTCTCAACCCACAGGTTGAGAACCGCTGATTCAGACTGCTGTGAAGGGCAGACCCTGGAGGGGTACAGAGTAGCAGCCATGGAAGCAGAACTGAATGAGGGGACAGTTTTAGAGTCATGGGAGCCAATCAAACTCTGGCAGCAGAGTGGAAGCTCAACTCCATGACAGAGGTCCCATCTGGCAGCTTTGGGACAGCCCTCCACGCCTCTTGGGACATTGTCACCCAGCCATGTCTGGCACAAACTCGCCACTGAGCTTCATCATGCCTCTGAGGATGACAGTACCCCACTTCACTGTTGAGAAAACCGAGGACCAGGCTCTACCAGTGCACAGCGCTAGCTATCAGACAGAGAACGCTTCCTGGGGCTGAGTGGTCATTGTTGTTGTATAGTCCATATCCCCCTCTTCCCCCTCCCCCCCCACCATTCCCCACCCCCACTGCTGAAGAGTAGCCAAGAGCATACTGGGAAGCAGAGCATCAGTGTGGCCACTCTTGGGACACAGGCAGAGCTGGTTTAAGTTCTAGCTGTGTGACTTCCTGGTTGTACCAGTATCCACTTGTCCATCTGTATCTGGTACCCTGGCCGTGGGATGAGGTGGATGAAGCAGGCACATGGTGCCTGGTGTATCGCAAGCGCTCATAAAGAGCTCATATGAATTGAGTGCCCACAGTCTGAGGAAGCAAGCTCTGGCTTTGTTAGAAGACAAGAGGCACAGAGATGAAGTGATGTCCCAGGGCACACAGCCAACAATGGGCAACACAGGAATTCGAACCAACCAGGAAACCTCGATCTCATGCCTTCTGTTAATGGCTACATTCCCCAGCCTAACATATCTGTGGGGAAGAGTGTACCCAGTGTGCCTGGGGTCAGGGCAAGGTAGCCGTCTCTCCGAAACAGAAAGGGAGGGCCTTGCATTCTGAAAGTAGAGGCGCCTGAGATTGTCCAGGATGGGGTTCAAGGAGGGAGCTTCTCCGAGGAGGAGGTAAAAAAAAAAAGAACGGAATGGGATTGAGGAAATAATGGGATGAAGGAAATAAGCGAGGAGCCCTGGGATCAGGGGATCCCTATCTCCTCAGCCTCTGGTCAGCCTTGAAGCTCCACATTCCCCAATCGTTCCATGACCCTAGCTCTGTTGAACACATTAGGGCCAGGGCGGAGAGGGGACAATCCGGGAAGGCCTCGGGGGAACCCATAAGATTCAACACTCAGGAGGTACTACCCCGAACCCCCCCTCCCGCTCCCCGCCCCTCCCCGTGTCCGCATCCCCCATCATCCCCGCCTGCCCAGCCTCCGCTGCTTCGGATCTTTTTTTCCTGTGGCTCGCGCGCCTCCTGCTGGCAGTGCTCAGCAACGCCCTGGAGCTGGGGCGACCTACCTCATCTCCACGCAAGCGTTAATGTAAGCGCCCAGGTAGCACACGCTCACCGCCTTCGACGCCAGAAATGCTTTTTCAAACCTGGGGATCGAAAAGGATCATTCCTCTGACCTCGGATCTCCGCCCTTTTAGGTCCTCACCAGTCATGAGGGTCTCACACTCAGACCGGTGGACCCCGCCCACTCCTGGCCGTGTCATCTCCCACCCTTCCAGGGCTGAGAATGCCACCCGCACCTGGGCACAAAGAGGCAGAGCGCACGTGCGCAGATCTGCAGGGTGGTGGCCTCCAGCTCCGAGGAGATAGCGCCGGCCGCCTTCACGTGCTCAGCCACGAGCTGTCAGGGATGCCACACGCTGAGTGCAGTAGAGTCTCGAACCCAGCCCACCTCTGTCTGCAGTTTTCAGTTGCCCCAATGTGAGGGTCACCCCCACCCCAATCCCAGAGTCCACCGGCAGACCTGAGAGCTGTAACCTAGACTGGCCATGTGCTTCAGGGGCCTAGATCACCCCCACAGGTTCCCCTCTCATATAACTTAGCTCTGAGGGATCTCCGCCACGTGACTGAGGCCAGAACCAAGCCCCTCCTCAGCCTTCTCCCGTGCGCACCATGTGCACATCGATGGACAGGGGCGTATGGTAGAGGCCCTGTAACACTTCCAGCTCCTCGCCGGCTTCCCAGCGACTCTGCTCCAGGTGCAAGATGCTATCAAAACAGCTTGTGATCTTTGTCTGTGGGATTAGGAGTGGGCTGCGATTAGAAGCCATCCACGAGGAAGGGAAGAGCTCCCCCTGCCTTCCAAGCCCCACTTTGCGCCTGGAAGGACTAGCGTCACTGGACCCCATCCACAGACCACGCCTACAGGTGCCTCCAGCACAACCCCAATTCTGGGAGTCAAGCCTCCGGTCCCAGTCTCTGGAGCCCGGAGCCTCCCCAGCCTCACCTCTAGGAAGTTAGTGTAGTCACTTTCCAGTCGGGCCCACAAAGCAGGCTCTAGGAGTGGGGGTAGCGGTTCGGTGGGCAGTGCCAAGTCTGGGGCGCCTAGGAAGTCAGGACTGAAAAGCAAGATGGGGTGGAAGAGTTGCTGAGGACCCAGGAGGAGCTCTGATACCCACCAGCTGCCTCCTCTCCCTAATCAGGCTCAAAGTCCAAAGTCATCATTAGGTCTCTGAACTCCATTTCTGTTGACACATTCCAGTCCTCTACCCTCTAGATCTATGCCATCATTTCCCTTCCCGAAAGCCTCTGCCGGCTGCCTTGGACTTCTTGGCACTCAAGCATCCAGCTGGGCCTGCTCAGAAGGCTTAAGGAGCTGTTCCGATGGACCTCTCTCTGCCAGACTGCCTCAATGTGACCTCTACCCTCGTGGTTAGCCTACATTAAAGACTGAGCTCTAAGCAACCCCCCCCCCCCACACACACATCACCATGTAACCCAAATCAGGGTGCCCGAGAATGACGGCCTGACCACAGCAATGTAAAGAGGCCAGGATTTGGACAGCCTTCTCCCTCGCTTATTCTTCTCCCTTTGGCCTGTGGCAAAGTTGGGGCCCATTCATCTGGGAAATTAAAGTACCCTTGTTACACAACACCCTTCTTGTTACACAGTACTAGGGATGGATGGATGCTCACCCAGAGGGAAAGGAGGCTGAACCCACACTCCCAGTGGTGTCCTGCCTGGAAAGCCGCTCTTTTCTAATGCATTTGCAGTCGCTTTAGGGACTAGCAGGGCTCAGGGGCTCCTGGCTCTGGTGTGAGGTGCACATGAAAGACTCTCTAGCTTTGGGAACCTGTAGCTGCGTGGTCCTTTAGGAGAACCTGGGATGGGAGCACACAGCCTAGCACAAGAGAAAGAGTGACAAAATCCCCAGTCTTCCTGGCACCCCATCGCTTTGCCTGCGAAGGAATGGGGAAGAAAGGTGCCCTGTGTGTTCGCAGCTGTTTCCCAAGCTCTCCTGGTGGGTAATGGTCCCCGCTTCTGCCGTAAAAACTGTTATTTCAGGACTCACCTGCCGTACACATTGGCGGCCCAGTCTAACAGCACATAGAGCTGCTCACAGCCGTGGGCGTCTCGCGCCAGCTCCTGCAAACGCTGGGCCACCGCGCTGTGAAAGGCACGCAAGTAGGTCTCCCACACCGGGAAATCGGTGGCTTCGTAAGCGGGCTGTATCTCTAATCGCACCTTCTGCAGGTCACGGCGAACCACGCTACCGAGTTCAGCCAGAAGCTGGGCTAGGTCGGAAGAGTCCTCCGCAGCCCCTGGGGTGACTTTGACGCCAGCCCGCTGCACGCGCTCCTGGGCGCTGCGCTGCACCGCGTCCTTCCAGTGCCGGCGCCAGTGGCGGGGCGTACTCAAGAAGTCACCGTCGGCTTGGGGGGCCTGATGGGCCTCCTCTTCTAAGTTCACCACCTGGGCCAGTTCGGCTAGAGCCTCTCCATCCACGCCTTCGGAACCCAGCGCCTCGCGCACAATGGCTCCGATCTCCGCGGCTATTCCATCGTAATGTAGGCAAACGTCCATAGCACGCCGAGCATAGGCGGTGGGGTCCTGCGCAAAGGTGCGTGAGGTTTTGTCTGCTACCAGCCGCGTCTCCAGGTACCGCAACTGTTCGAAGGCCTTCACTAATTGCCTCTCAGTGATGAGGTCTGTCACGGATTTGCTCTCTGCAAGCGCAGGTGAGAAAGGGGTCAATGGAGGGACCAGCACAGGGTCTTAGACATCTAGGCTGCTCCCAGAGTCTTGGGCTGGGCTGCCTGGCCATTACCCAGATGTTCTGTGAGCCATTGAACTGCTCCACCTGCCAGAAGACCTTGCTTAATTAGAATCACGTTTGAGGTAGCAGAGCCAGGATCCCAAACCTGGCTGAAAACAACAATTTGGGTCATCTTCTGACTCCACGGCAATATGGGGCCGGGTACCTTTTATCTTGCACACACCCCCACTCCCATCTCTGCTGAACTGGTCCTGGTGTTCTCATGTGTGGCTGTAATTGCAGGTCTAATAGGTTCAGAGCTCAACTGGGTGTGTCCTAATGTCCAGAGTCAGCCTTTCTCTGCTGACTCTGCTGGGCTGCTCTTTGCCTGCCCCTTGTTGGAGGAGTTTCTCTACTTCTGATGGATCCCTTGTTGAGAGTTCAAGTTCACTGTGTGCTCACCTGAGCAGTCCCTCTAGCTGCCTCTCCAGGTGACGGTGGCCCTATGATCCTCTGGGACCCTGTGATCTGAGAGAATCAGTGCCTAATAATTAGTATGAGTTTGCTCAAGGGGCCAAGTGGTGAAAAGCCATGCAGATCTGGGTTCAAATCCCACCTCTCTTATAGTTAGCAGTAAGACACCAGCAAGTCACTTAGTTGAGCCTGACTTTTCTGTTTGCCCAGTGGGTATATTAGATTTCCCTTGCTAGATCCTGGAAGAATTGGTGCAGAAGGCAGGATTTGGGTATGTGGGGATACCTTGGCTCAGCTCCCGCCCTCTCTGCCCTCAGTTTCCTCTCACACTGTTGTATGAGACCCTACCTTCCTGGAGTTCCAGATCCTCAGGTCCCATCCCCGTGGATGCCTGCCGACTGATACCATCAGTGACACTGGAAGGCTTCTCTGTCACTGCAGGGACTTGAGGGTGCCCAGCAGCTAGGCCTTCATCCAGGGCCCGTCTCAAGGACCGGAACAGGCGGGAACTTCGCCTGATTAGGCCCTGGTCCTCCTTAGGTTTGTGGGTGGAAGCTGGCAGGCTGGTCCGGAAGAAGGTCCGCTTCAGGGTGCTCAGGCTGGGTTTCAGAGTGTCCCCGTGGTGAATACTTGGCTCTTTCATACTGTTGGACTTCCGGGTGCCCTGAGCTAGGGTTTGTGACTTCCCAGGCTCCTTGGGGCTTTGGAGCTCTGGCCCAGCGGTCACTGTCCATGGCAATGGCATCTTGGCAGCAGGAAAGCTGGGGGCGGGGTGTGAGAAAGCAGTTCGAGAGGGCTGGAGGCTGCCCAGCCCAGGAAGAAGACACAGAAGCCCGGGAAGCTCTCTGGGGCTCAGTAGAACCCAGGAGTGCAGGAAGGCTTGATTTCTTCTATGGAAAAGGAAATGTCTGCCAGCTACTGGGCTGGCCAGAGCCTTCTGCATGCCTGAGTGCAGCTGGAGCTAAGATGCAGACAGCTACTCCCTCCCTGGTGCCATCCCCAAAGGCTCTCTCCCAGGTGGCCACCTTACTGAGCCCGAGCGGTTCTCACTGAATTAGGAACGTTCATCACTCATTCTGGGAAACCCACAACCCACAACCACAAGGGAAGGGTCCAGTACCCACATCCCAGACGTCTAGGATTTTAGATTCTAAGGCCAAAACCTCTCCCCATCCCTTCCTCCCCCAGCCCCACTTTAGCCCCTCCGGAGATGTGGGCTCACCTCTGACAGCACAAGACGCAGGATCACTTCTGCTCAAACAGGAACCTCCTTAAGAAGCATTCCCTTCCGAGACTCCGTGGAGCTGGAGGAGGGTACAATGGTGCCCTAGGGCCCTAGCCGCAGGCACCCAACCACTTATCTTCACCACACAGCCTGAAGGGAAGGTCGTGGGAGGGGCCTCAGGTCTATATTTAACCTGGAGCTGAGGAATCCCAATACATTTCCTACCTGCTGCTCTTCCCCCTCTTGCAACCCCCCAACCTTCACCCCATGGAGTGAGTAGTGGGCTCAAGAGCATGAGAGACACATTGCTCGGGCTGCTGGCAGGCACCGCCACCATATTCTCTTCCAGCTAGCAAAGCCTAACTGTTTGCTTTCTGAGTGTGTGTTTAGCTAGGGGTGGGAGAGAAGAGACAGCCTTCCTGGCCACTGGAACCTTCTGCCCACCACATTGTGCAAGCTAGACATGGGTGGGGGATGGTACTGGGCCAGTAAGCTCCCCAAATGCCTTTGGAGAAACTGAACCAAAAGAGGGCTGGACTGGGCTGAAAAGATGGCCCATGGTTGAGAGTATTCGTTCCTCTTACAGAGGACCCAGGTTCAATTTTCAGCACCCATACAGTGGCTCACAACCATCTGTAGCTCCAGTTCCAGGGCAACCAGTGTGCTCTTCTGACCTCCAAGGGCACCAGGCATGCACATGGTATGCAGACATACGTGCAAGCAAAACACACACACGTAATATAAAGCAAATAAATCTTTAAGAAAGGAAGGAAGGAAGGAAGGAAGGAAGGAAGGAAGGAAGGAAGGAAGGAAGAAGAAAGGCTAGCCCGAGCAGAAGAAAGAAAGAAAGAAGAAAGGCTAGCTCGAGCAGAAGCATAGCTCCCAGCCCTCTTCAGGACTCCCCATCATACCAGGACAAATCCAGGTAGGAGCTAGAGCAGATCCCTGGGTGAGTCAGGAAGGAACTGCGCTTTCCTGGGACTTAAGGCATGCTGGACAGGGGCCAGCCCCTACGCTCTAGCCCTCCAGCAAGGTATCTGACAGAGTCAGCTGAGGCCTACATTTCTGGAGCTCCAGAGGCCACCAGTAGCTTTCAAGGAAGGAGAGAGGCTCAAGTGATTGGCTGTGGCCTTATCAGCCCCACCCTGGTCACAGGTCATTATCCTGCCCTGGCACCCAGTTCAGGGACCCAGCTCCACACAGATGTGACCCATACACAGCAAACTCTGGCTTCTTTCTCAATGGAGCCCTTCAGCACCTAGTGTGGGAGACGGTCTGTTGTGTTCTCTCAGGGGTACTGAGAAAGGACAAGGTGGGTCCTGCCTTGATTGGGGAGAGCTCCCCTTTGTTTACTAAACCCTGCCCATGTGTGCTTTCACTTCAGTGCTGACAAAGGTCTGATCCTCATGACAACAAAGTTGGGGAGTTTTATCTGCCCCATTTGATTTATCTGCCCGGGTGCTTAGAGAGGGAAGGGGCCAGCCTCAAGCCATTCAGCCTGGCCCAACCAGGTCTCTCCAGAAGCTAGGGACAAAGGGTGATTAGTGTGTGTTCATGAGCACTAGAGGACTGGGTGCTACCGAAAGAGCTCTTTTCCCTGTGAGGACCCCAAGACAGGAGTCGGACTTGGCAGTCCTTGCAGGGGAGTCTGGGGACAGATTCTGGATAAGGAAGGACAGCTGGAACACGTGAATTTCATGGCAGGTTATAAGGAGTCTTTGGACTCACTCAGACTGCTCAATCACCCTCATATAAAACCAGGTTTGCACTATAGGGCCCTCAAGGACGCCAATCAGCCTCTCTGGCTCTGGCTGTGGCCAGCTTCTCTGGCTCTGGCTGCGGGCAGCCTCTCTGGCTGCGGGCTGGCTCTGGCTGCAGTCAGCCTCTCTGGCTGCGGCCATGCCACTTTTGGCTCTGCAGCACTCAGCAGCTACCCAAACCATTCTTGACCTCCCCCAAACCAAATGGGTCACTCCCCTGTTTTAAAACCTTCTCTGACTCCCTGGTACCCTCAAGCCATCCTGAGCCCCATAGCTGGGCATTCGAATTCCCCCCACCTTCTGGACTGATCTTTCTTTGCCTCACTCCTGGCTTCACGTTAGCTCATGGGACCCCCTCCATCCTGCTGAATGTGCAGTTGTCAACACCCCCCCCCAAGCTGTGTCCCCTCCTGATCCCCTCTCTCTTTTGGTCTCCAAATCGGACCCAGCTTTCAGGACCCAGTGAGTCCCCTGCCTCCAAGTAATCCTCAGCTTTGTGCCATCTGCTCAGTGGCCCTTCAGGACTGTCCCTACTGTGATGTAGTTTCTTCCAGGCGTGAGAGTCTGTCTGTCTGTCTCCCTTCTCTTTCATCCCAGAGCACAGTTCAAAAGTATGGACTATGCAGTGTGAGTGGGTGCCCCACGTGAGGCTGGCCTGGCTAGGTGCCATTCTGGTGCCCACTGGGCTGATCTGTGGACTTCACCACCATGCCTTCCCTCTGTTGGCCACAAGGCCCATCCCTGGCCCTCTATCTCCTCTCTCCACTGCAGCCACTCCCTGACTGAAGCTTGGTACTCAGCTCCAGGATCCTGCAGATCCAGGCCAGTCCGGGCCCTGGGCTCATCTCTTTCCAGGTCAAGCAACAGTCCCAGCTGCAGGGCCAGGGGCAGGGGCCAGGAAAATCACCATGGGCAACTCCAGCTGTGACCATGAGGCTAGGTCTAGACTCCCCAGTTTCCCAGACTTGCTTCTACCCTTTGCTACCCTAGTAGGGCTGTACCAGCCCCTACTGTTTCAGTTTTTCTCCAGAACAAACCACATCCTTCCTCCCCACTTGCTAGGACTGGGTCATCCCCTAGCCATCAAAGCCCCAAGAATAACGACGGCAGAGAGGTTGTGACACTCTTGCCTTGAAATGTTCCCTGCAAGCTAGGGGGCCTTTCCTGAAAGCATGGAACAGAATGAGAATAGACGGTTTCGGTCATCCTGGGTGTCACCTGCAGGATCCAGTTAAGCCAACAAGACAAGTCTGCAGATGTCCGAGAGGAACACATCAGGTTGCTGTTTTAGTTGTTTATATTTGTCTGACTAGAAATCCCAAGGTTGGCTGTTATGGGCTAACAAAAGAGTTTAGTAAATTTCATATGTTGATTTTGCAAACACAACCAGTAGCTATCTTATATGCCAGCCAAACTTTTTAAAAAAAATATGCAGGCTCCCCTCATAGCTGCCAAAATATAAACACCCCTAGGTTGCCGTTGCCCACAGAAGTGCAGACTTCTTACCTTGGCACACAAGGCCCTTCCCCAGGTTTGTCACGGGTTACCCATCACGCTGTCACTCTCTTGCCCTTCTGTCCACTCAGAGTCACCCCTCCTCCATGCTTCTGTGTGAGTTGCCCTTGCTTCTAGCAGTGACCTGAGCTCTCCCAGCTGCCAACCCCTCAGGTCTCCCCTCTCTGAGAAGCCTCCCCTCACCAGCTGTCCCAGCACACAGCATATTCTTTTCTGGGTCTAACTCCGGCCCTAGATAGTTATGTGGTCTGAGATGTCTCGGCCACTTGACCACGGGTCCCAGGGAGTGTGGAATGAGCCTGGCTCAGATCCATGAAGGGCGTTAAATGTCAGCTGGGCCAAGGAGACGAAGAGGCTCTGACGTGATTGTGAACCTGTGGTACATCCACACGTAGGTGAGCTTCCGTTTTGCACATCTTCATGCTTCCCTGAGTATGCGTATGTGCGTGTATGATTATTCTGTAATATTTGTGTGTGTGTCCTGTGTCTGTGTGCATATCTGCATGCCTCATGCGTGGCTCTGCTTTCTGTAACGGCGCATGGCTGTCTACACACTCGGATATGTGCATACCTTCTGTGACTGAGCTAACACTGTGGCTCAGTTGGCCCGGGCTTGGAACCCAGACCCTTAGCCAGAAAGGCCCCTGACAGAGCCAGAGCAGTCTCCACCCACTGCCTAAACGCCCTCAACCCTCTTGCCCCACCTGACTGGGTCATACCTGGTCTGTGAGCCGATAACTAACTGCCCAGGCAGAAGAGGTCCTGGGGAAGGCAGCCACGCAGGATCCTGAGACCAGGTCTCGGCGGGAGGTCTTCAGAACAGCCCATTTGATTACCAACAGCTGGGACTTCCCAGCCACAGGACCGCCCACGCCCACTTTCTACTCAGACCCCACGCTTTCGCTTTCAGAAAAGTCCCGCCCCTTCCATTCCAGAGGCCTACACTCCAACCTTTGCTCTGGAGCCAGCCTGAGCCGGACCCTGAGCTCCTGGAGGGTTAGGGACGCTAAGGAGGTGGAGATTAGTGAAGGAGAGGTCAGGGAGGTGAAAGTTGAGGAGGGTGGCCCTCTGTTGCAGCAGTGGGGGCAGGAGCTGTTGGGGACCACTGAGGACTGCCAGACCCTCCCACTGCCAGAGGCAACCTAGATGGGGGGCGGGGTTAGAGAACACGCAGCCCCCTAGTGCCCAGAAACATTCCTCTGTCCACTCCAGTCTAGGAAGTTCCCGTCAGTCCCACCTATGTTTGCCAGAGCTACGAGGCAGAGGGCGGATAGGAAGACCTGTCGGGAAAGTTCCCGGTCATGCCTGAAGGAGCAGGTACAAGCCATATACTGTTCCAGAGTGCTGGAAGGAGAGGGCCCTAGGGTCCCAGAGGGTCACAGTCGGGAATGAGAAGCACCTTCTAGACAGAGGCGGTATAAGCAGTCACAGCGTCTGGGGGAGGCAGGTTGTGACTTTTGAACTCAGGGGAAATCCAAGGACACATTCAGGCCTGTCCCATCCTGTGCTGGTTGTAGTATGGATGCTCCAGAGTTACAGTATTGGGTGTTGAGGACACAGCACCACACAGTCCGGGGCCTTCCTGGTTTTGTGTGTTTTTCTGTATGTATTTGTCTGTGTATTGCATGTGAGCCCACCTAGTAAGTCCAGGCTGCCTCAAACTCAGAGATCTGTCTGTCTCTGCCTCCTGAGTGCTAGGATTAAAGACTTTCTTTTTCTCTTTCTTTCTTTCTTTCTTTCTTTCTTCCTTTCTTTCTTTCTTTTTTTGTGAGACAGGATCTTATGTAGCTGGGATTCTGTAGCTTAAGATGACCTTGAATTTTTCCTCCTCCAGCATTCACTTCCCAGTTCTGGGGTTTCTTGCATGAGCCTCCTCAGTGCTGGGGTTACCTGTGTGAACCTCCTCAGATCTGGGATTGCCTGTGTGAGCCTCCTCAGTGCTGGGGTTACCTGTGTGAGCCTCCTCAGTGCTGGGGTTACCTGTGTGAGCCTCCTCAGTGCTGGGGTTACCTGTGTGAGCCTCCTCAGTGCTGGGGTTACCTGTGTGAGCCTCCTCAGTGCTGGGGTTACCTGTGTGAGCCTCCTCAGTGCTGGGGTTACCTGTGTGAGCCTCCTCAGTGCTGGGGTTACCTGTGTGAGCCTCCTCAGTGCTGGGGTTACCTGTGTGAGCCTCCTCAGTGCTGGGGTTACCTGTGTGAGCCTCCTCAGTGCTGGGGTTACCTGTGAACCTCCTCAGATCTGGGGTTGCCTGTGTGAGCCTCCTCAGTGCTGGGGCTACCTGTGTGAGCCTCCTCAGTGCTGGGGTTACCTGTGTGAGCCTCCTCAGTGCTGGGGTTACCTGTGAACCTCCTCAGATCTGGGGTTGCCTGTGTGAGCCTCCTCAGTGCTGGGGCTACCTGTGTGAGCCTCCTCAGTGCTGGGGTTACCTGTGTGAGCCTCCTCAGTGCTGGGGTTACCTGTGAACCTCCTCAGATCTGGGGTTGCCTGTGTGAGCCTCCTCAGTGCTGGGGTTACCTGTGTGAGCCTCCTCAGTGCTGGGGTTACCTGTGTGAGCCTCCTCAGTGCTGGGGTTACCTGTGAACCTCCTCAGATCTGGGGTTACCTGTGTGAGCCTCCTCAGTGCTGGGGCTACCTGTGTGAGCCTCCTCAGTGCTGGGGTTACCTGTGTGAGCCTCCTCAGTGCTGGGGTTACCTGTGAACCTCCTCAGATCTGGGGTTGCCTGTGTGAGCCTCCTCAGTGCTGGGGTTACCTGTGTGAGCCTCCTCAGTGCTGGGGTTACCTGTTTGAGCCTCCTCAGATTTGGGGATCCAATCCAGGGCTGAAAGAATACTAGGTAAGCTTCTCTCTACCTGAGGTAGAGGGATGGGGAAAATTGTGGGACATGAGAAATAAAAGGAGCTCCTGACCCAGGAATCTGGTGGAAGCGTCTCACCAACAGAGAGGCCGAGATCCTGGCATGAACAACACCTGTTTAAGGCCTTTCTCCCCTCCTAGCTATCAACCTTTGATTTCCTAAGGATCTCACCAGAAACTTCACTTACAGAGAAAGGACATATACTAAACTCCTCGAGAAACCCCCTCAAATTATAGTTCCATGTAAGAATCTCTATCATCACCACTCACCTGTCAGAAGAGAGAGGAGGGAGGGGAGAGCATTCTTAGTGATGTCTAAGATGTAATGTGAGAGTCGCCAAAATGGTATATATGGCTAATAGCTCAGGCAGCTCACTGTGGAGTCCCTGGAGGAGGCTACACCCTCACGCAGGCATGTCTTATTTCTGCTCTCCCTTCATGTCCTCACTTACGTAAGACCTGCTCTCTCCGGATCCTCATGTGTAATCCTGTATTACAGTACCTTTAGTAAAAATGGCCAGCTTTTCTTCAGACTGGCTAGTCCTGAAATTCTCTTCCTCGTTAAAGTCACAAATCTGTTTGGCATACTGAACTGATTTTAACTATCTTTTCAAAGACTGTCTTCAATAAGGTCACACTCTCAGGTTCTGGAGCTAAGAGGTCAACATATGAGTAATAGATCCAAAGATACCAGGCATGCTACAGCACCCCATGCTGTCTGGAGTTGGACCAAGCCTGACAGGAGCCATTGGCACCTCCGCCAGAATGCCTTTGGGTTAATCGCTCCTTCAGTAATGAGAAGCCCTAGGCTCCTAGGCGGATGGTGTTATAGAGTGTTAGTTTAGGATGTGTTACATTTGTTTATGCTGTGGAATGTAGGGGGACTTTTCTGTCCTTCCTGTCAGTTCCCAAATAACCACACGAAGACTTCTTATTAATTATGAAAGTGTGGCTTATTGCTTAGGCTTGTTTCTAACTAGCTCCTATAACTTAATAACCCTGTTTCCATTCATTTACTTTCTGCCTCGTGGCTTTATTACTTTACTCTGCCCGTGTTGTTTTCCTGCTTCCTCCGTGTCTGGCTGGCAACTCCTCACGACTCTGCCCTTCTTCCCAGTGTTCTCTCTGCCCTGAAAATCCTGCCTAGCTATTGGCTGTTTAGTTTTTTACTAAACCAATCACAGTGAAATATCGTCACACAGTAAAAAGGAATATTCACAACAGTAGGATATTCGTTTAATGATATAAAGATGTGTTACATCCGTTTATGCTGCATTTGTTTAACCCCTGTGAAACTGTGTTACTTTGCCTGCCTAAAACACCTAATTGGCCTAATAAAGAACTGAACATCCAATAGCAAGGCAGGAGAGAAATAGATGGGCTGGCAGGCAGAAAGAATAGATAGAAGAAGACCATGAAAAAAGGAGGAGAGGAGGATGCCAGGGGCCAGCCACCCACCCAGCCATGCAGTAAGAAATAAAGCATATATAATAGACCAAGATAAAAGCCTTGAGGTAAAAGGTAAACAGGATAATTTAAGTTAAGAAAAGTCGGCTAGAAACAAGCCAAGCTAAGGCTGGGCATTTATAAGAAAGAATAAGTATCTATGAATTTATTTGGGAGCAGGGTGGTGGGCCCCCAAAGAGCCAAAAGTGTTAAAAGTAAAACAAATGAAACAACTACAGAATGGAGCAGTGGAAACCCCAGCCCAAGGCCAAGAGTTGCCCAGCCAGCCCCTGTACCTTTCCTCCCAGCTTAGCTTGGTCTGCCTATTGGCTCCCTGTAAGGGGGCTGCCCTAGGCTCAGGGACCCACTGACCACCAGAGAGACCAGGACTGTGTCCAAGTCACATGAGAGTCCTGGGACCTCCAAGTTCAAATTACCTGAAGATGTCTGAGCAGCCAGATTATGGCTTTTTTCTGCCTTGTCTCTTTGTACAACCTCAAAATCTAATACCCAAGACCAGGAAGACTGCTCCTGGGCCTCCCCCAAAGTCTCACTGAACCCCCCAGACTTCCCATACCCACTTTTAGTATGAAGCAGTGATTTTTTGTTGTTGTTGATTGGTTAGTATTTTTGTTTTTTAAACATTCTTTTCAACAAAGTAGAATTTTAAATGTTTTGTTTCTTTGTGTATTTGTTGGTTTTTTTTTTTTTTTTTTTTTTTTTTTTTTTTTTTTTTTTTTNTTTTTTTTTTGAGACAGGGTTTCTCTGTATCTTTGGAGCCTGCCCTGGAACTAGCTCTTGTAGATCAGGCTGGCCTCAAACTCACAGAGATCCTCCTGCCTCTGCCTCCTGAGTGCTGGAATTAAAGGTGTGTTCCACCACCACCCAATTCTAAATGTTTATTTTTAAAAAAATTTATTAGATGTATTTATTTTATGTGAGTGTTTTGACTGCAGAGGTCAGAAGAGGGAACAGATCCTGTGGAACTGGAGCTAAGGATGGTTGTGAACCATCATGTGGGTGCTGGGAATCGAACCCAGGACCTCTGTAAGAGCAGCGTGTGCTCTTAACTGGCTGAGCTGCCTCTCCAGCCCCAACCTGTTTGCTTTTTATGTATATGGGTGGTCTGCCTACATGTATGTCTGCGCATTACTGATGCCATATCCTCTGGAACAGGTGTTAAGACTGAGAGCCACCATGGGGTGCTGGGGACCAGGCTGAGTCCTCCGGTGGAGCAGAGCCACGTCTTGAGTTCCAAGTCGGTTGGGTTTTTTGAAGCAAGGTTTCAGATAACCCAGTTTGTTGGGTACTTGAGGATGACCTTGAATTCCTACCCCTGTTTTCACCTCTCCAGTGCTGAGATTACAGGATGTCCCATCACCAAGACTCGTGTGATGTTTCCTTTACTTTTCCACGCTGCTTTCCCCTGGAAAAGTTAGTAAAATCCCAGTGGAAAAGTCCCAGCCTAGTCTCAGAGAAGCTCTGGGCAGTCAAACTGAGGTCAGAAGAAGGTCATGGAGGGGGCAGTCGGGAGGAGAGAGAGAGGCACAGCTAGGACACTAACTGAAATTCAAGCCAGTTCCCGACGGCCTTGGGAGAGACATCTCTGTACTTGAGCCTTAATTTACTCTTTGGTAAAATGGGATTATTGCTGGGATGAAGTGAATTCTAGGTAGGTAAGAACAGGAAGTCCCCCCACCCCCACCCCCCCAGATGTTTGCTTGTCTCTGGGTCAGTTTTGCCCAGAATGCAAAGGGGCCCAGACTGGAGACAAAGATTGGGGAGGCGGAGTTCACCTTCTGCCCCTGATCTGGCGAGGGCGGGGGTGGAGGGTGGATTGTACCACACTCTGAGGCCAATTAGAGACCACTGTGCTGCGGCTCCGGCGATCTCAATGCACCCGAAGGTGGCGACCGCTGTTTCCATAGTGACCCCCGGCGGGCGCTAGGGGGAGCTCCAGGACGATTTCACGCCTCCAGCGAGCTGAGGAGGGGGCTGGACTGGGCTTCTGAGTGGGTGTGGCGTCCGCTCTGGCCCCACCCAGGCTCTTTCCCACAGCTTGGAGAGGGTTGGACAGAGAACCGACCCTCCACGCCACCTCTAGCTCTGGAACCTCCAGAATGGGTCATCAGTACTCGGGCAGTACCCTTGTAGATCGCGGAGACAGCTTGGGCTGGGATCTCAGGAGACCCTCTCTAAGGGCGCTGGACTTGTCTTCTGTGGGACCCTGTTTAATTGGGCATACTCCTCCCCTGGAGAGAGGTGGCGTCATCACATTGCTCCATTCTGCTCTGCTTCCCGAAGTGGGCGGAAGTTTGCTTCCTCCCGAAGGTCAGCAACCCCTGACTGCCCCCACACTCCCTCCCTATTTCCTATCTCGTTGCCCTTGCTCAAAACTGGCTCTGGGACCCACAGGAAAGGCTGGGGACAGAAAGGTTCTAGAACAGCAACACTTCTAAACTGTGAGGCTGGGTAGGGCCCAAGGAGACACACTGGGCACCGGACCCAGAGCGCCCACGGTTTTAAATTTAAAGCAGACTCCCAGGCAGACTTCCACACCTCCCCTCCCACCTCTGGCGTTTGGGGGCCAGGCTATATTTAGAAGGAAGGCGGGCTGGAGGTTAGCAAGGAGGCCAGGAGAGAACAGAAGGCCTATGTCTCCCGCAGCCCTTTCAGTTCACTCAGGGTGAGGCCTAAGCCTGGGGGCTTTGTTAAGCTAACATTTATGGAAACTTCCTAGTGGCTTGGCAACACACTCAATGAGGGGGCCGTAGGCCTGGTCAGCTTTCTGCTCCCCAAGCCAGCCCTGACTAGGTACCATAGATCCCCTCCTGCAGTGAGATAGCCAAGGTAGTCTGTCCATGCGAGGATGGCCAAAACCATCCTTCAAGGCAGGACAAGGTGCTTGCCCACCAAAGGTCCCACATGGGTACTATGCATGGCCAGCTTGGTGAATTACCAGCCTGAGGGTCCCTTGCCAAAACTAGTCCATGACACCTCATTTTGCTCCTAAATTTCCTCACCTGTGAAATAGGACTTTTGCTGGAATTCATGAGGTCCAGACTGGAAGATCTCTCACTCTAGAGACCATCCTTGTGCCCCAATGCACCAGGACGGAGGGCACAAGAGGGTGTCTAGCCCCAGGAAATCTCCAGCAGGTTAGGAGGCCACCAGGAAGAGCGGCCATAGCTGAGGAAGAAGAGAGAGAGGCAGTAGAAGAGCCTACTCTGCAGTCCTGAAGTGACCACCCCGGAGCCTCTGGCTCTCTCCGCTCAGCTTGCCATTCCCCCTCCCAGACCAAGAGCCAAGCACTTACCCATCCAACACTCCGACTTGCTCAGCCAAGGCTCTTAGAGAGGTTAGAATGCCACTGGTCAAACCGAAATTGTCCTCAGCACCTCAAGTACCCACCAAGGGCACCCATGGCCACCAGGAAGGGTGCCTTTATTTCTGTTTCAAGCCACTGAACAAAGAGGGGTATGCTCCAGATCTGGGCAGTGGAACACAAAGGCAGAGGGGCTGAGGTCCTGGCCACACCTAGCCAGACAGGAAGCTTGGTGCGCTGGGTGTCCTGGTGGGCCGAGCCTTTCTGTGAATCAGTCAGTCGTCCTGGGATCGAGGGCCTCTCGGTGGTCAGCAAGCAGAGCCTGCCACGCCCGTATCTGTTACTGGACCAGGGACTTCCTGGTGCCCAGAACTGGCACCCTCGATGCCATCATGATCTGCTGTCCTCCCTGGGGCTCCTGGTGGACTCGAAGAAGGAACTGCATTATATATGTGTGTGTGTGTGTGTGTGTGTGTGTGTGTATACATATATATACACACATATATTGTATATATATACAATATACACACACACAGGCCTCTATATTGGTGATGAGCTGCAGCTGGATTGGTCCTAGTGATATAAGGTAAGCCTCTGGCAGACATCTGGGTGGGGCAGCCCCTTCTTCCCAAGGGCTGATGGGAAGGAAGGGGTGATGATACACTTGTTTTAGAGAGATAGAAAAGGATGAAGCCCAGCTCTGGGAGCAGAAGCGACCCTACCCCCACCCTGCCCTGAAGTACAGGGCAGGGTATGGCCAAGAGAAGGGTGGTAGATCCAGGGCCTCTCCAGAGCCCAAGCCCCAGTGGTCACCTAAGGACCAGTCCCTGCTGCCTCTATCTGATGCTGGTCTGACAGAGGGTGAGGGAGCTTTGTGTAAAAGTGCGGGCTGCAGGCATGGACCCCTTCAGGGCCCAATCTACATAGGTGCTACTGTGATGGCTACTTCCAGGGACTAAGGCCTGGGGAGAGGAGGAGCGTTTGTGGGGTCTGAGCACCCTTCATGGGAGCTGAGCTCGCTCCCTTACAGGATCCTCCAGAGGCTTCCAGACATAAAGATTACCAGGGTACGTCTTAGCCACATGCCCGCAGCTTTCAGTGGCCTAAGAGCCACTCCAGAGGCCTCCACTGCCAGCTTGCCTGCCCTGAGGACTGACCCCATCTTGTTCTGCCCTCCTCTAGAAGCTCTAGGCTTTCACCAGGGCCCCTGCTGCCAAGACACGAGGAACAAATCCATGTTCCCAAATGTGCCCCTTTACCCTGGCCCCTCGGGGTCCCTGCGGGCTATGTGCGCTGTTCCAAAGGTCTTGAATCAAGAGGGAAGGAAGAACAGAAAGCCGGATGATAGGAGAGGGTGCGCCTCTCAGGTGATGGAGCCACGGGCGTGCACAGGGGACAGACATAGACAGGAGGAAGCACGGTAACAGGAGGAGCAGGTGAAGACACAGCAGTGCTCCAGCGCTGGGCAGACGATGTTGGGGTGTGAGCTAGGACAGGGGTCCCACACCTGTGGGTCACAGACAGCAAGTGGGTGTGGTTTCTGAGACAAGTCAAATGTCCTCTTACTCACCAGCAGCAGCCTGGATCTGAGGGGTACCTTTCTGGGTGCCCTCAGGTGGCCAACGGAGCTCCCCACTTTCCACAGCACCCACTTCAGTGGGTTCCACCACAATAGAGGGCAGTCGCTGGCAGAGCCGAGGGCCCTTCTCCCGGACACCTACTGCAGCCTATATGGAGAGTGGGGAAGGCTCAGGGCAATACTGGGCCATGGACTCCTGGCCCCCTGCCTCTTCTGCCCTGCACCCTGCCATAAGAGGAAGGCCAAGAACAGGCAGGATGAATAGCCCCTACCTCTTCCCACCCCTAGGGAATAGGCACCCAGCGAACACCACGGCACTCACCTGGGCTCAGACCCAGAGAAGCCCATTTCACAGACAGACCCTAAGACCATAGAAACCAAGTCACTCAGGAGGGAGCTCGGGACTGAGCACCCCAGCTGCTTCCAGTACCTGGAACCCAGCACAACTCTTTTCTGGGGGCTTCCCTGCTGGGTCCTTGGCCTCCTCCCTCCACATGGCAGGCTGAGGAGCTCGGAAGATGGTTACCATGGCAATCAGAGCTGGCTCTCGTTCATTGTTCAATGCCCACACGCCCCCTGGGTGCCCCCAGCACCTCCACACCCTATTCAAGGCTTTTCAAGGTCGAGGCTGTCTCACACAGCTCCATTCCTTGGTGCCCCAAGGTCCTTACTCGCCCACCCGCGTCGTCCCACCTTTGTGTCTTCCTGGAGTTCTGGCAAAGACGGCCACCTGGTGTATGTGCTCCTTCCCACAGAGGCATACTGGCCTCCAGGAAGGCAGCACAGAGCAGGCAGGCTGTTACACTGCCCCCAGATGGCTGCTTAGAGTCACTGGACACTGGTTTCCCCCTACACTTCCATGCTCTCTCTACCCAGGGCCCTTTTAGCCAAGTACAGCAGGTGACCCTGGGGTCTGAGAACAGGTGTCACCAGTCTGGGTCATCTGAGGAATGGAAGAACAAAAGGCTTCAGAAGAGAGCAGAGCAGGGACCCTTTCCTGATCCCACTGCTGAACGCTCCTGGGACTGCCCCTAAGCCGCCATAGCCAAGTCAGGCCTCCTTCCCCATCTTGGATGCCTCCTCACGTGCCGTTTTACTTCCTGCCCCTTAGTCAAGGGTTCTGCCTGGAGGGTAGCCACTATGGGGAGGTGGCCATGCCATTTGGACCTTCAGGGTAGCTGAGCCCAAAGTCTAGGCTGCTCCTCCCTCACCAGCTCTACTAACCTAAGTCAGCTCTGGCACAGAAGATCCAGTTGCTTCTTTGTGCAGGGATTAGATTCCCATTTTATTTTACTTCTGAAACAGGCTACCACAGCCCAGACCAGCCTGAAACCCACTATGTAGCCAAGGCTGGTCTCGATCTTTCTGACTTACTCTCTGGACCACTAGGATTACAGGGGTGCATCAGTGCACCCCAGTACAGATTTAAACATTTTGCTGCATCAACATCCCTGACAAAAACTAGATCTGAGGGCACCCTAAAATGCTGTCTACCATACTGTGTGGTGGTAGCGCACGCCTTTAATTCTAACTCTTGATCTGCAGAGACAGGAGGATCTCTGCGAGTTCAAGGTCAGCCTGATCTACAGAATGAGTTCCAGAACAGCCTGGGCTATTACACAGAGAAACCCTGTCTCAAAACAAAACAAGCAAACAAACAAACAGCTGCATCACCCTGCAGAGGGCAGTGTGGTCATGTGCTTGGGGAATAGGCCTTGGTATCCCCAGGTCCAGAAGGGGTGCTAAGTAAGCCAGGGTAGCTTGCTTTCAATGACTTTACCCCCCAATTTTCTATAAAGATAGCAGTGAACTCCCCACATGGAAGGGTAGACTGAGGCTGGCAGAGATGGGAGACATACCTGACGTCATAGGCTAGAGAGTGAAGCTGCTCCCTCTGGTCCCCACTTACCGTCCCTGCTGGGCCTCCTCCGGTGCCCTCCATAGGATTCTCTGGTGCAGCTGGCTGTGGGATGCTCATGATGCTGCCGGCACTGGGTGACACAAAGAGCAGAAACGAGGTGTCCACCGCCGTCAGTGCGAGCTGTCCTCCTCCGGGAACCTACCCCCCCTCAACCTTGCCTGGCCCAACACTCAAGGCATAGGCCTGATCTTTGGCCTGCTGCTCCCACTGCTCCCTCAGGAAGAGCACCAGCCAATTACCACCCCGTGCCCAGGCTGTGGAGAAGTACGGCAAGAGGGGGAGAGACTGACCGAGCCTTGAGAGCCAGGAAGGCTTCCTGGAGGCAGATCAGCTGGCCTGAGGCCTCCCTAAGGGAAGAACAGCAGGCAGGCAGGGCAGCAGATGGAGAGATTTATGTTGTGAGAAGCAGAGAACACAGCAGACGGGGAGACCCAGAAGGGTCAGAGTCAGAAGGCTGGGAACACCCGCGACTGAGTCTGAGCCAGTCGGAGGCCAAGGGGCCCAGTCCTCTCCAAGAACATCCCTTCACCCACAGACCCCTGGGCCATACCTTGAGGGTCTACCACCAGAAGGAAGTGGACATCTTGCCTGAACATGGCCATGCCTACCTAGGCCAGGCACAGGTTGGGGGAGGCTGGGTCAGAGCCTCCACATGGAGGACTTTGGAGAGAGTCCCTGCCAGAAACCACACGTCCACCCTCAGACCCCCCCCCTCCGTGTCCCGTACACACACACACACACACACACACTCTGCAGCAGGTTCTTGGGGCCCAGCCTAGGCTAGAGGAAGAAATGGGGGTGGGGTCTAACAGGCATTGGTCAGATTGAGGACAGGCAGCACAGGGCCACAGGCAAGAGGCCTGGGAACTGGAAGGAGTCTGGGCCCAGCGCGTTGGAATGGTTGAGACACCCTGCCGGGAGGCAAGTACTTCAGGTGGGGGTGGGGGGCTCTAGCAAGGTCAGCTGCTGGTCTGGAAAATGAGGTTCCTTTTTCCCAAATGTCCATCTCAGTCAGCTCAAGTTCCATGGAGTTCTAGAGAAGTCTGGAAGGGGGCCATACGCCTATGACGGGCATCCCTGGGCAGTAAGCAGCCACGTAATAGCCACTAGTGCCTCTTGCCCAGCGCCCATGGGATGTCCCGTGGACTGCTGCTTCCAGCTCTGAGACCCCCCCCCCCTTAGGATCCTGCATACCTCCGAGTTCTGGGAACCTCGGCTAATCCCAGAACAGAGACCCAAGGATGTCTCAGATACATTCGAAAAAGAGGGAGGGAGAGTGGCCATAGAGGCTATGCAAAGAGGGGTAGAGCTGAAGAGTGAGAGGAGAAAGAGGCAGAAAGAAAGAAGATAGTTCCAGGGAAAACCTGGGGAGTCAACACAGCAGCAAGGGTGGATCTACAACGGGGCGGCGAGCGGAGGGCAAGTGCCCACAGGCTGCCTCGCTCTTGCCCAGTGCCTGGAGTCCGAAGCTACAGCTGCTAGTGCCGCCCACACTTCCATCCACTCTGGGGTGCAGGAGGGCCAGGTGTGGTGGACCGCTGGCAGTAGAGGGCCTCTTGGTCCAGAGTCCCGCGTTAGGTTGCCAAGGGGGACCGTGGGACCCACGCCCGTCCCTTCCCCGGGGCGCTCCCACTAACTCCTTACTGTACTCGCCCTCCTCCCCACGCACCTGCCCCTGACTGCCAAGGTGCACCTTGGACAGAACCCGGAGGGTGAGGGTGGGGAGGGGGCGTTGCGCCTTCCGCACACTCACCGACACTCGCCGCTGGCGCTTGCGGGGCCTCCACGTTGGCTAGGGAGCTCGCCTCCCTCGATCCTCCTCCGAGTTCTCCGCCCACACACGCGCTAGCAGCCCTCCCCTCATTCACACTCCCGCCCTCTGCTTTGCAGGGCTACCGGAAGGACCTAGCCTCCACCTCCCTAGACAACACCCTATCACCAGAACCGGGTCCTGGCCACTTCAGATCTCCTCCCCCAATCTCAAGATTCGAATGTGAGGTGTAGCGTCATGTGGCGCCAGATAGGTAAGGAGAGGATTTTCTCCAACCGTGCACCTGAAGAGGAAGTGAAGAGGATAGGAAGTGGGGCAGCTTGGGATTGTTCCCATTCCCTCTCTCATATCCATCCCAGTCCCATTTCCCCAGAAGGTTCCAAAGAGTCGGGACAATTGGTCTGGTGAGCCACTCTGCCCCCCAAGGCTGTAGTGCATCATCCCTACACAAGTAATCCACAAAACTCTTCTTCTAGGATCCACTGTGGACTCTCTAACGTCCCAGTTCTCTCAGAGATCTACAACCAACATCCACTTCTGCTTAGGCAAATCACCTCTTGCCTACCATCAACAGCCCAGCATCCTTTCTATGGGCAAGCCACCATTACCTCTCAACTGCCGCCTTTCTCCATCCATCGCCCAATCACCGCTTAGCAGCTAACACGCACTCACTGCTGCCTACCACACAGCTCTTCTGCTCCATCCCTCACACGCTCATCCTACCGCATTCACCATCCATCCCTCACTAGTCACCGGCTACCTAGTCATCCTCCATCCTCCTTCCATGTAATTGCTCATCTACTGTTATCGTCAGCCGATACTTACTATGAACACCCCGTCATCACCACACACCATCCAACGACTGTACACACGCAATTTACCAGCATACTACAAAATACCCATCTAACAGACATCCACTTACCATCCACTTAGCTCCCCAGAATTGTTCAGTGCCACAGGTTTCCAGTAGATAACTTCACGCTTCCATGCGCCACTTCCAAGCTTCAACCGTTCCTTACGTGCTTTCTATCCATGTATCCTGAGCTTTCTCTAGCTTCTATCCAATCAGTCAGTCATCAGCTATCATCCATATTTATATGAACTGCATTCCATCTCATCCATCCACCCACTGACCTTATCCTCGTCGATCGCATGTCTACCTGGTCCATGTCCACCTCACACTGTCCACCCCCCCCCGTTATCTGCCATAGCTCACTATTAATCCCAAGTCTACCTAAGTATCATTGGCCATCTATGCACTCTTCACGGAGTTCCGCTTCTGTGTCAAGCATTGTTCTGCCCACTGAGGACAGACTAGAGAAGCAGCTACCGTTGCTCCTCCCCGCTGCCATCTAGGCACTGTCCACTCATCTCTCATCTAGCCAGCTTTCCCTGTCACTTCATATTTATCTTCAGGGGTCTCTCCTGGTCTCTCATCGCTCTCCACCGATTGACTCTTCATTCATATCCAACCGATCTTCTATCAATCTACAATTTATCTGTTTATCACCACTCAGCCGCCTACCTTATATAGATACTTCTTCCCTCTTCCATGCATCCACCATGGTAGATGCCATTGACCCATCTGTACATCAAATCATCCACTACATACCGCTTGCTGCCTTCCGGCCAGCCACCATCTCCTCACTGTCCATCCATCCACCATTCGGGTTTCATGAATTAGTTTTCCAGGATGCCGTCATCACCTACTTAGCCTTTCTCCACCTGCACATGGCCACCTTCTGCCTCCCCTCAGTCCACCCATCATTATCCACTCTCCATCGTCCACCTGCACTCTGCCTGGTGTCCTTCAGCTAGCAACCACGTATTTGCCGTTTGCGATGGTGACTCTTGGCTGTGAACTCAACAGGCTCTGGAATCAACCAAGAGGAAAGTTTCTGGGCACGGCTCTGGGGTTTTTTTTTTTGATTAGGTTGAAAGACCCAGTCTAAGTGTAGACAGTAGTTTTTGGTAGAGGCCCAACTATAAGGAGGTTTGAGGGGGGCTTAGCCTGGCTGTCTTCACAGCCCACTGGTGAACTCATCCACTTTTTTGCTGCTACTGCCATGGTTGTTGCTGTTTTCACCAAATCAGCACCCGGCTTCCTTAGCTTCCCAGAGTGGATTGAAGCCCATTGGCTCTGCAGGAATTCCCCAGGTCTTCAGAACCAGATTAGGACTGCTGGGGCATGCAGCCTCGGGGAGTGAGCAGCCACAGTTTTCAGCCTCTCTTGTGTGACGAGGACCACGGCTGGACTTCCCAGGCTGTGTTGGATAAATCCCTCTGTAATATCTATCCATTCTCTTGTTCTGCTCCTCTAGACAGCTCTCATCCACCATCCGTGCCCCACCCACCTTCTGTCTGACATGCTCTTGCCCATCACTCATGATCCATCCACCGATCCTGTGACCATCAGCACTTTCCACTTAACTTTATTTGAATAGCCCCAACATAAGCAACTTACTAACTATCCACCTTGCATCTATGCTTTAACTACCAGATGTCCACCATCCACCATCTGTCACCTACAGCCCACCTACTATCTATACGTTCATTCACTTTTTTTTTAAAAAAAGATTTATTTATTATGTACAGTGTTCAGCCTTCATGTTTGCCCGAAGGCCAGAAGAGGGCGCCAGATCTCATTACAGATGGTTGTAAGCCACCATGTTGTTGCTGGGAATTGAACTCAGGATCTCCGGAAGAGCAGTTAGTGCTCTTAACCTCTGAGCCATCTCTCCAGTCCCATTCATTCGCTCTCTACCGATTGACTCTTCATTCATATCCAACCGATCTTCTATCAATCTACAATTTATCTGTTTATCACCACTCAGCCGCCTACCTTATATAGATACTTCTTCCCTCTTCCATGCATCCACCATGGTAGAACAACCAAAGGCCTTGTTTCCAGTGCCTGCTTAACCCCTGTGCATACATCCCGCTTACATCATTCTACCGCTGTGTGCAACATGCGTCCCTCAGCTAGCCTTCCAGCCACATAGTAGCTCACCCTCTTCAGCACACTTCCATCCCGTCATCTATGATCCTGACATGTCGGGGTCCGTAGCCCGGACTATAGATTATTTCTCTTGACCAGACCCCAACATAAACCATCTCTCTCTGGACAGGCATGGAGGCGTGGGAATAAAGACACAACTCACATGGCTTTATCGAGAGAGAGATTCTCCATGATCCCTCATGAAATCCTGAGTTTACATCCTGAAGAATGTTTCTCGTTTATTTTCCAAACAGCTTGTATACCAAAACATAAACTGAGTGGGAAATACACCAGCATTCTGTCTCCTAGGTAACCAGGTGAATGGTGTTTTGTCACGTTTGCATTCACCTGTCTGCTGGGTATGCTAGCTGTCACGTAGGCTTGAATTAGCACTTTTATCAGGCATCCTCCAAATTATAAAGAAAGGAGCAACAACATCCTGAGCTTTTGTTAGGGCAGTGACAGCCTGTCTGCAGGGCTGCGTGACCACCTCAGGTGGGGCCTATGGCTTCAGAGCCTGGCTGCCACACCATATAGAAATATGGGCTTACACTGACATCACTGATAATGTATATCAGTCAACTATTTTCATCTTTCTTTAGACCTATTTTCATAATTTATCCTTTTTCTTACTTACCATTCATTTCCTCACTCAGTCATAAACCAAGGATTAACTTATTGATAAGTATTAAAATTGTTGTGTAGGAATGACAGGAGAGGTGGCTCAGCAACTAAGAGCATTTGTTGCTCTTGCTGAGGACCTGGGTTCAATTCCCAGCACCTGAGGATGCCAGGCATACACATGGTACACAGACATACATTCAAGCAAAACATTCATACACATAAAATAAAACAAATTAATCTCTAAGAAAAATTCAATATAAATTATTAATAAGCATTCGTTGTTCAGCACTGGGTTCTGAAATCATCAAGACATATAAGAAGCAACCTAAATTCATGGTCCAGTGATCCACAAAGAGCCAACAAGCCAGTGAGTATTGGCATAAAAGCCTGCATTTAGGGGCTGGAGAGAGGGCTCAGTGGAAGCATGTACTGCTCCTGCAAAGGACCCCACTTCTGGTCCAAACCCCACATCAGGTGGCTCATGACCACTTGTATTCCAGCTACGGAGGATTTGATACCTGCTTCTGACCTCATGGAAACGAACACTCATGTGCACACAGCCACAGTTTCATACATGCAATTAAAGATAAAAATAAATCTTTAAAAATGTGCTTTGCCCTGAAATTTCAGTGCCTTCATCTCTTGGGTCTGGGGCAGATGAAGCTTGTTGTCCCAGTTCCCAGGGAGGAGGAGTGGGAGGAAAGAGTCACATTGGAGGGCTGTGCCTGTGGCTGCAGCCTGGGAGACCTGGTGGCGTGATTCAGAAGCCTGAGACTGGGTAATATGGTGACAGAGATCCTGCTGAGTGGATAGGTCTCCGATTTGGGGACAATGAAGAGCTCCAACAGACTTTGGGGGGGTGCATGTTCTTAGAAAGGACCACCTACATACATATACCCCTCCACTCCGGGCACAGAAGCCCAAAGGTCAGACCAAAGCATCACATGCTGATTGATCAGATGCCAGGGCCACTGCCCACTGTGGCTTCAGCTGAACCATAACCTTACAGCAGGAAGTGCTCTGTGCGGACATACCCCTCCCTCTGCTCCATCCTTTCCCCCCTTCCTTCCTTCCTTCCTTCCTTCCTTCCTTCCTTCCTTCCTTCCTTCCTTCCTTCCTTCCTTCCTTCTGTGCAGGAATTGCTCGCCTTACAGGTGTTAACTGCCATCTGAAGTGTTAGCTGGCATTCAAGGTGTTAGCTAAGGAGAGGCTTCAGCGGCAAGGGTTTGGTCCCGATAGAGCTCTCTGGAAGAGCTGTGCTGTAACGGATGGGGGTAGGGAGTGTCTGTAAAGACAGGGCCAGCCCAGAGCTTCCTACAAAGTCACCTTGGGGCCTCAATGTGCTTTTGTCTCAAATTTTAGGTCTTTCCCACCTTCATGCCCCCACTTGGGGACTTCTCCACAGAAAAGGGCAAAGTTGATAGCAGGAACTTTGTGTCTGATTGTCTGAGGATCACTCCCTGGGGCTCCCTGTCGGTGCCAACGGAGTGAGGGATGGCGGACTGAATGAAGGTAAAAATTGAGTACCTCTGTGTAGGAAGACAGGTGCTGGCTTTGGGCCTAATAGTTTGCTCTTGTTGCCCTCTGGTGGCTGCTCGAAGCATTGGTAAGTCTCAGCATGAAATGTTGTTTACAGGATGCTATAAACTCTACAGTCCAGCATTTGTTCTCATGTACTGGTCATCTGTGAGAAGACAGGTTCAAAACTGACCATTGTCCTTGATGGGCTTGTAGGCAGAGTTTAAAAATATATTTAAAAGAATTTATTGTCTTAAAAACGTATGAAGATGTTTTGTCTGCTATTATGTTTGTGCACTCTGGGCATGCCTGGTATCTGAAGAGGCCAGAAGAGGGTGCCAGATTCCCTGGGACTGGAATTATAAATGGTTTTGAGCTGCTACATGGTTGCTGGGGATTGAACCTGGGTCTTCTGGAAGAGCAACCAGCGTTCTTAACTGCTGAGCCATTTCTCCAGCCTCAGAAGTTTTGTTTGTTCATTTGTTTGTTTTTTTTTAAAGATATATTAGTGTGTGTGTGTGTGTGTGTGTGTGTGTGTACCCAGCAATACCCACTCTTGGGAATATACCCAAGAGAGGCCTTATCATACAACAAAAATATATGCTCTACTATGTTCATAGCAGCATTGTTTGTAATAGCCAGAACCTGGAAACAACCTAGATGCCCTTCAATTGAAGAATGGATGAAGAAAGTATGGAATATATACATATTAGAGTACTACTCAGCAGTAAAAAACAAGGACTTCTTGAAGTTTGCAGGCAAATGGATGGAAATAGAAAACACTATCCTGAGTGAGGTAAGCCAGACCCAAAAAGAGGAACATGGGATGTACTCACTCATATTTGGTTTCTAGCCATAAATAAAGGACATTGAGCCTATAATTCGGGTTCTTAGAGAAGCTAAATAAGAAGGAGAACCCAAAGAAAAACATATAGGCATCCTCCTGAATATTAACCTTCATCAGGCGATGAAAGGAGACAGAGACAGAGACCCACATTGGAGCACCGGACTGAAATCTCAAGGTCCAAATCAGGAGCAGAAGGAGAGAGAGCACGAGCAAGGAACTCAGGACCGCGAGGGGTGCACCCACACACTGAGACAATGGGGATGTTCTATCGGGAACTCACCAAGGCCAGCTGGCCTGGGTCTGAAAAAGCCTGGGTTAAAACCGGTCTCGCTGAACATAGCGGACAATGAGGACTACTGAGACCTCAAGAACAATGGCAATGGGTTTTTGATCCTACTGCACGTATTGGCTTTGTGGGAGCCTAGGCAGTTTGGATGCTCACCTTACTAGACCTGGATGGAGGAGGGTGGTCTTTGGACTTCCCACAGGGCAGAGAACCCTGATTGCTCTTAGGGCTGACGAGGGAGGGGGACTTGATTGGGGGTGGGGGAGGGAAAGGGGAGGCGGTGGTGGGGAAGAGACAGAAATCTTAAATAAATAAATAAATAAATAAATAAAAAAAAGTTGAGAAGACCCAACTGCGCCTGGGGAAATTTTGATACATAATAATAATAATAATAATAAAATAAAAAGATTTATTAGTGTGTGTGTGTGTGTGTGTGTGTGTGTGTGTGTGTATGTGTTTGTGTGTTTGGGTGTATGCATGACCCAGAAGAGGGTGTTGGATCCCTTGGAGCTAGAGTTGTAAGTGTTTGCAGGATGCCTGGTTTACGATTTGTTAAACATATGCTGGGATTTGAACTCTGGTTCCCATGGTCGAGCTTCAGGTGCTTTTAACCACTGAGTGGTCTTTCCACAGTGCTTCTGAGGACTCTGCCTTGGGTACTGGCTGCCAGCCTGCAGCTGGGAAGTTCCCCACGAGCTCCCCACTCCTATCCTACTAAATGGCAGCTCATGTCCACAACGGTGAAGACAGCCCTTCTCCAGGGCCCATTGGTAAATAAATGGACAGTGATCGTCATGAGAATGTGGGTAGCACAGTTTGAAATGTATGCAGTTTATGCATGTTTGTATAACACAGGAATATTCTGGAAAAATACTCTGAAGTTCTGGCCAACCAAGCAGCACTTCCTGTATGCAGGCTTTGTCTGTAACTAAAGTCTGCAGACAGTTACCCTTAATCACAAAACCCCAGTGATGATGACATGAAACCCCAGGTATCATAAAAGAAATTAAGCCCAGAGAGGTTGAGAAAGCTGTGTGGGGTCCCAGAGCTGAACGAGAGGTGAGCTTGGATCAGAGTGAGCCAGTGTCTTGCTCGGTTAGACTTGAGGCTGTCTGTAAAGACCGGGCATGCACATCCTTTTCAGTAATTAGAAGTTGTCCAGTCACACCTCAGTGGAGGAGGGAGGACCCTCCTCCTCCCAGCAGTGCTAGGGATCGGAGCTCTTAACTCTCTGAGAGGGTGAGTGGTTTGCCTCAGGGTGAACAGCTAGAAAGGCTGAACTTGAATTTTCCAGGCCTTTTCTGCCTATCAAGACCAGGAGAACTAAGACTTTCTCCCTTTCTATGAGTCAAAGCGGACATCAGCCACAGCCCACCATCACAGCCTGGAGCTTAACAGATTCTTCCGGTTGACAGTCTGCACTGTAAAAGCCCCCATTTGAAATTCCCTGCATACCTAGAGGCAGAGGCTGTGACCAGAGCCAGTCAGGTAGGGAGTACTGCCACTCCCTGCTCCAGCAGGGTCTGCAGGTGGGGGCAATGTAAGGTTCAAAGCCACTTCTGCCTTGGTCTTGCTTCATGCCAAGGGGTGGGGGCCCTCCAGGCCCCTGCACCCCGAGGCAGCCATGAAGAGTGGGTGCCCACTATATGGCTGACATGACCAGCTGAATGTGCTCTGCAGAGGCCTGGGCACACATTCCCCAACAAGGCCAGCCCCCACCAAGCCCTGCCTACCTTGAGGTGACCCAGTGGTACAGGCCAGCATCTCCTCCAGCAGTACATTCTGGAACGCACTGCAGCAACCCTGGATAGCACCCCAACATAGCATCTACCCCAGGGTAGATGAGCATTCAGGGTAGATGAGGGTGAAGAAAGACCCAGAGTCAAGGTGGGAAGGGCAGCCTGCTCAGGCTCAGACTCCCCATGGTGGGAAAATGAAGAGGTGGCTGCCTGCATAGCCCTAAAGGACTGGTTTAGAGAACTGGTCTTCTGAGCTCTACCGAGGGGAATGAGAGTCTCATAATAATGTGGACATGGATGTGGCCACCATGCCCACTCCGTCATCTCTTTTCTCTTCAAGCATGCTGACATGTCCTGATTAGTATTGTTGTCAGCTGATACACCTGGAAAGAGAGGACCTCAGCTGAAGGATGGCTTCTCCTGGACTGGTGTGTGGGCATGTCTGTGGGGGCATTTTCTTACTCTCTCCCTGTGGAGCTCTGGCTGCCATGGAGCCTCGAACTCATAGAGATCCATCTGCCTTTGCCTCTTGGTTGCTGGGATTAAAGCTATGGACTACCGTGTCTGGCCCCTATAGCATTTTCTTGACCCGTGATTAATATGGGAGGGCCCGACCCACTGCGAGCAGCGCCACCCTGGGCACGTGGTTGTAGGATGTATGTGTAAGCCAGCTGAGCGGCCAGTAAGCAGCATGCCTCCGTTCTTGCCCTGAGCTCCTGCCCTGACTTCCCTTCAGTGAGAAACCGTGGCCTGGGAGTTGTAAGATGAAGAAAACCCTTTCTGCTCCTAAATGGGTTTCAGTCGGTATTTCTTTTTTCTTTTTAGACTATTTTTACTTTATATGTATGAGTGTTTTACCTGCATGTGTATCTGTGCATTACATACCTGCCTGGTGCACACTTAAGGCACCAGAGGGTGTCAAATCCCCCAGAACCCAAGTTATAGTGTTGTGAACTTCCTGGTGGGTGCTAGGAACCAAACCCGGGTCCTCTGGGAGAGAAACAAGTGCTCCTTACTGCTGAGCATCTCTGCAGCCCCTGGTCAATGCAACATAGAATACAAACTAGGGCAGGTGGCTACTGACCCACTCACCGGCAGACGAGGGACAACCTGCTGATCCTCTCCCGTGTGGAGCAATGTCCAGGCTAGCTGGTCCCCGAGATGCTCACTCTCTCTGTTCTCACTTAGGACTGGAGCACTGCTATGTTAGGATCTTGGAGCTGTTAGGCCATCAGGGAGGGGTGTGCTTTCAAAGAAGATATAGGGTTCTGGCCCCTTCCTGTCACTCTCTTTGATACCTGGATCCCTTGAAGTGAGGGTGTCTCCTCTCCTCCTCCCCTGTGTGTCACGTAACACCACCGTGATACGTTGTGCAGAGCACCAAGTAACCTTGACGGAGCCTCTGAAGTCGGGAGCTAAGATGAAACTCCCCCCCTCTGGAATCAACTGTCTCAGGTACTTGTCACACCAAGACCATCAAATGAGCTCAGGTAGGAGAGTAGAGAAAGGCATGTGCTCACAGGCCAGCGACAGAGCTCTGGAGAGAAGCCCTGTTGGCTCAGGCAATGAGACAGAGGTCAAGGCAGGTTCTCAGGCTGAACCTGCAGCAGGATCCCTAACCTTCCTGTAGAGTTCTGGGTTAGCAGGTTTAGAGTTCCCAGGTACTGCTGATGGTCGGTCCCGTTGGAGACCACGCTGAGAACTATGAGTTGTGGGATCGTCAGAAGGTGATGATGTCCTCATCCTGCCAGTCCTGGGTCTCATCAGTCCACATCTCAGGCTGTACGAGCCAGCCTTGTAGCCTCCGCTAGCCACAAAAACTTAGAAAAAGGTCCTACCCCCCTCTGGTTATGTATCTCTAGGGGGCCTCTTGCCCATCTAAGCATATTGTGGAGAAG
The DNA here is from genome assembly GCF_014885135.2 of Alexandromys fortis. Taxonomy (NCBI): domain Eukaryota; kingdom Metazoa; phylum Chordata; class Mammalia; order Rodentia; family Cricetidae; genus Alexandromys; species Alexandromys fortis. The sequence continues at coordinate 6,418,249 of NW_026067968.1, read as the reverse complement.
CTGTGTATCAATCAGAGAGAGACGATGAGGCCAGAGATTAACCTCATTGGGAAGGAACCACCTGCCGCTTGGGGGAAGGTGGAATAGTATCACGGGCCAGGATTCCTGGGCTCCAGACAGGCAGTGGCTTCCCCTCTCAAATGTCAGCTTGCTCTTCTGATGGTGATGCAGGTGCTCCCTTGTCCCTTTCCTGTGGAGCACTGAGCACACAATGTTTGTAGCCAGGAAGAGAAATCCTTAACCTAAATGTCAGCCTCAGAGCTCCCCATCATCCCCGAGAGAGCAGGAGCTGTGGAAGGATCCAGAGCAAGGTTGGGGTGCAGTCATTGCCAACTTTCCTTGAAGATGCCTCTGATGGTCAGTGAGAGATGCCCAGGCTGCCTGTCAGAGCCTTGCACAGATTTGTTGGCCAGCATCTCTTGTCCCTGCCCTTTTCTTGCGACTGTCACCAGCAACCCTGTGTGACTCTGGGGTTATCTGTGAGGACTATGAATGCCCAGTAACTTCACACACCATGGCAGAGTCCTCTTCCCCTGGTGAATGAGGAGCTGGGGCCTCAGGAAGCCTTGTGCTGTTGGCATCCTGGGCTGGCAGCTGCTGGCAATGCTGGGCTTGTGCTGGTAGATGCCAGAAGCATCTGCTGGCTGCAGTGTGCTTTCCCAGAAGATCTGAGAGAGGGACTAGGAAAGGCAGAGCTGTGTGCAGTCTAAACCAGTGCGACCAGAAGGAAGTGGTAGTGTATTCGCCCAGGACAATGTTGGTCCCTAGGTGTCCAACCACTGAGACCACCCTCAACTGGAAGGAAGAGGTGAAGGCAGCAGAAGTCGGGCTCCAGAAGGGAGAGGGGCACCTCCCCTCTGCTTCCTGAAGAGGGAGTAACATTTGGTCAGGATAGTATCAGGTGCCAATGGCAAGGAAGAAGCCTTGGAGATAAAGGACCCTCTTGTCTCCTCCCTCCCCCTAGATGTTCATCCAAATCCTCATTACCTGAAGCCAGGGGCTGGATAGCTGGCCCAGATATGATGGCACCCACACAGGCACCTTCAGAGATGTAACAGTTCGAGAGGGTAAGGTGAGCCTGGGGCCTGGATATGAGACCTGTGCCACCACCAGCTTCTTCCCGCACCGTCCTTGCGGTCCTCCCTCTTTCCCTCTGTCCTAGGGCTCTTTGTAAACATGGCTTTCTAAAATGATCCCCATCAGATGGTGCCAGTTGTTCCCTTGCCCAGCAGGGATGTCCGGTGCTCTGTGAAGGCTCCCTGGCAAACTCTCCAGAAGCTGTCCCCTGCTTGGCCCCCTTACCCCAGCAGACTGGTGCGGGTTCCCACATAGACTTCTTCCTTTGTGGTCTATGTATTTGGCCTTCGTGCCAGTGGCTCCCTGGTTCCACTCTCTCGGCTTCTCCGCCCAGATCACATTGCTGAACAAAGAGGAGGTGTTCAGAGGTCCCCGTTTCTCAACCTGACATGCCAAGCAACATCATAGGTTCTCGGGGCCCTCTGTCCCCCTGCATCGCTCCCGCAGCTCCCTGCCTCTTTCCTTCACATTAATGTTATCAGGCATTTCTTTGTGTCTGATCACGGCAAGCCCTGTGATCCTAAACTTCACAGTCTTCAGTGTGGTCAGCAGGGGTGTTGAATAGGAGAACATACACCTTTGGGAAGAACTGTGATCCGGAGAGTCTGGCTAAAGGATGCTCGGGAGTCGTTGCCAGGATCTCAGGAGTTTGGGGACTCAGCAGGTATAGGGGGAGGGAAGGGGTCCTTCTCGCTAGGCAATGGCTATCTTGCTTGTCAGGCCTTTGAGGATTGGCCTGCCCACTCTGTCATTCACTTTTTTTTTTTTTTTTTTTTTTTTTTTTTTGNTTTGGTTTTTCGAGACAGGGTTTCTCTGTGGCTTTGGAGCTGTCCTGGAACTAGCTCTGTAGGGCAGGCTGGCCTCGAACTCACAGAGATCCGCCTGCCTCTGCCTCCCGAGTGCTGGGATTAAAGGCGTGCGCCACCACTGCCTGGCTTGTCATTCACACTTCTGTATGTGTCCTGTGCGGGGTTCTTTTACATCTCCCTTAAAATGTCACTGTAGGAGAAAGTCCTCCCTCCTGTTTGCAAGGCACACCGATGTGTGTCCTCAGGTCCACCGTCCACTTACACCTCTGCATGTCCCCAGGCCCACCGTCCACTTACACCTCTGCATGTCCCCAGGCCCACCATCCACTTCCTGCAGAATCGGCACTACCTTGGATCCACCATCTTTACTTCTTTATGCCCTGGTCTGTGGTCTGGTCCCAAGGTTGGAATGAACCTTATATCCAGAAAGGATTTCAAGGAGTTCATGCCCTTGGTTTGGTTGAAAGAATTATTTTGCACTGTTTTTAGACACTACATAGAATTCTACTGTCTGGTGTGGTGTATGTGTTTTGTTATTCGTTCATTTTTATTTTCTGAGTCAGAGGGTTTTGTTCTCTCTCTCTCTCTCTCTCTCTCTCTCTGTCTCTCTCTCTCTCTCTGTGTGTGTGTGTGTGTGTGTGTCTCTCTCACTCTCTCTCGACAGGGTTTTGCTGTGTAGTCCTAGCTGTCCTGGAACTTGCTCTGTAGACCAGTCTGATCTTGAACTCACAGAGATTCACCAGCCTCTGCCTCCTGAGTGCTGGTATTAAAGACGTGAGCCACCAACGCCCAACTTCGCAGACAGTTTTTTGTAACCCAGGCTGTCCTGGAACTTGCTGTGTGGCCAAGAATGACATGAGCTGATGTTCCTACTTCTGCCTCCCAGACTGAATCAGCTACTTTTTTGCTGCTGGGATAAAACACCATGACCAAGACAACTTATAGAAGAAAGTTTATTTGGGCTTAAGGCTCCCCAAAGTTAAGAGTCAACCAGGGGACTCATACGGCATGGTGGGGCCCTTGTGACATACTTCCTCCTGCAAGGCCACAAACTCCTAAGCCTCCCGACAACAGTGCCACCGTCTGGGGACCAAGCATTCAAATGCCCAAGACTATGGGGGGCATTTCTGGGATTACAAGTGTGTTCCACCAGGTCTGGCTGGAATTCCACCTTCGAGTATTCCAGACTTGCCTATTCTCCTGCCTGTATAGACATTTAGGCTTTCATTTTTCCACAGGTGGTAACATGCTGTGACTGTCACTGTACAAGTGGCTGGATCAGCCTGGCAGAGATCACAGCCTGCATGAGAACTGAGGAGGCCTTACAAGTGACCTGTTTACCAGGGTGCAGGCAGGGTCTGGTCAGGAAGAAAGGGATGGACCAACTCTTGTGTCCTGCTACAGGTCTCATGGGGTGGCTGGAAGGAGGAGCGTCACAATCCCAGAGCAGAGGGGCCCCCATGTCAGTGCTGGGGTAAAAATCATCCCTTATGCTCTTACTAGACACCCACTGCCTCCAGAGTCTCCCTGGACAGCCCACTCTGGGGTACCGAGTAAGATGGGATTTCAGATCTGTAGAGGTAACACAAACCTCTTAGCCCCGTGCCTCTCAGCTTTCAGCCTTGTCCTTAACCCAAAGGCCACAGAGCTTCAGTCTCTGGTGACCGTGACTAGGGCTGCATCTATCAGAAGTCTAAGACTTGGCATCACCCTCAGTCTTCGCAGAGGGTGCTTGTGAGTGGGTGAGACTGCCCAGCAGGAAGCAATTTTCCAGTCTCATGCCATGGCTCCCTGTGGGGGCTCTTTGGCAGCTCTCGCCCTCAGCCCTGGAGATATGGCTGGAACTTTAGTTCATTCTGGGCCTAACTCCCCTCAGGGCCCATTTCTAGTGTGTCCTCTTCCTTTTCCGCAGTAAGAGTTATTAACAAGAAGTATTGAGTGAAAGAATAAAATTCATAGGTTCTGTTCAACATCCCCTGCCTCACCAGCAGAGCCCGCTCCCAGTCCCCCTGGTGGTTGAGGCTGAGCATCTTAGGTTTGGTGGGGTGGGGCAGGCAGGGCTGGTGGAGGAGGGGCGGCCTCAGCAGAAACCCTGCAGTCCTTCTGAACTGTGACGCTGCGCAGTGACTGCGTTTCCTGAAGGAAGCATTCCTTCTTGGAAGTTTGCCCAAGGTCACAGGAAGGAAAGCAGAATTCCTGTGTGAGCCGGTGTTAGGCGGGAGGGCCTCCTCTGCGGCTTGGTTCCTGGACTCATCATCACGTGCTATACCGGGGCACCGCACCAAACAGAGCCTGCCGGGGAAGGACTGCTTGCTACCACACCCTCCAGGGTGGGCCTGACGGTGAGGCAGGTGGTAGTCAGGGGATTTCATGGCCATGAGCTCTCTACCAAACTTCCTTCTCCATAAAATGAATCCTACGGTTCTCGGTGATGTTGTTTGAGTTGCTATGGTGATGGATAAATAAAGCATTCTCAAAGCCCAAAAATGGTGGTGCTGGTAGCAGTGCTGTGGCCGGGAAAGCCAGCCCTTGCCCACTGTGATGGAAGGAGTGTCTTGTCGGTCACCGGGGTGCCACCAGATGAACAGCCCAGCTTGGGTCCCTGTTGATGGAGTTTGCGCTGTGTGCTCTGCTGGAAGCCGTGGAGGGAGTCTGTGGCCTCCTTTTGTCAGTTGTACCTGGGTCCTTTGAACAAGCACTGTGACGGGGAATGAGAGACAGCTGATATCTTCAGAAGGGTCGCCCTGCTCGTGTGAATTCAGAAAGCCTCCTCCCCATGGAACCTTTCTTGGTGAATCTTCATTCTCACAGCCTGGCATGTTATGCCTAACCTGAGAACTATATCCAAATTGCCACCCCTGCCAGGGGTGTGCCTTTCAAAGCCTCTGATTGGCTGGATAACACATTAGTTATGATTCAACGAGGAGTTTTGCCTTCTGGGAGAATTTCTCTTCAATGTTGTCTCTTAGGCACTTTCCTCACTGGGTCCCACCACTACTGGCTGAAGCTATCACCCCCTGGAAAGCAGTCCCATTATGTATCCACTGACCCTGAGGCCGCAGCTGTGGGGTACAGTAGGTGTGAGTACCATGGGCACCATGCTACTTACTCAAGACGCTCACTCACTTCTCCCAGATATGTCTGGGTCCGGTGTCATTTTACAACGGAATGCTGTTGTGCATACCTGGTTTTGTGATATCGTGGATAGCATCGACTTTTTGATGGGCAGATAAACTGGGTTGAATAGTTTCTTGGTATCCATGGCCAAGCAGTCAGTCACCCTTACGAAGCCAGTACTAACCCAGCAACAAGCCAGCAGGAACCTTTGAAATGGAGAACGGTCACTGGAAGAAGAAATGGATTTATTCCACAGCCCTGGAGTGTCCAGTGCAATGGTTCTTCTACCAGGACCGACTCTGCAGGCCTCTGACTGCCCTGCATGCACGTGTGAGCTTGCACGTGGAAGCCAGAGGAAACCTGTGTCCTTGAGTGTCATTCCCCGGGAACCATCCATTTTTTTCTTTTAAAGATGCGGTCTGTCACTGGCCTGGAACTCACAGAGTTGGTTGGTTATAGACTCTGCCTCCTCGGCTTTGTTGCCACTCTTGCTGATGTGAGTTCTGGGACCCAAATGCCTGTCTGTGTGTTTGCGGGCACTTTACTAATGAAGCTTTCTGCATAATCTCACATTTTCAAAACTTGCTGGATCACGAGGCGGAAGAGGCAGGCAGCCTTCATGAAGCTTGCGCCTGGCCACCCACCTGACGTTGTTCTGGTTTCCACCCAAAACTGGCAGTCTTCAAGGATGCCCAGCAAATGAATCAGAGAAGACCATGCAAGGCAGTGATCGTTACCTAGGAAATTCCAACATGCACAGCCCCAAGCTGAAGGTCCCTTCATCTCTCTTTTTCATAATGGGTTTTCATGTATCTGAAATATTTTTCCTTCTTTTTGGAACGATGTTTTAGCTGAGTATAAAATGTTAGGTCAGAATTTTTTTCCCTTTTGATACTTCAGTGTGGTGCTGCAAAATGAGACATTTGCTGTCATCCCTTTTTCTTTGTATTTGTCCCTAAAAAGATTTTTATTAGTGCGTGTGTGTGCATGTGTGTGCATGTGCGTGTGTGTGTGTGTGTGTGTGTGTGTGTGTGTGTGTGTGTGTGTGTGTAAGTGGTGTCTGAGGAGACCAGAAGAGGGTAGCAGATCTCTCCAGTAGTGAAAGATGGTTGTGAGCTGCCACATGGGGTCTAGGGACCAAACTCCGATCCTCCGCAAGAGCAGTATGCATTCCTAGCTTCCGAGCCACTCTCTGGCTCTCAAATGCTGCCCTTTTCTCTAGCTGTTTTTCTTTGCTTTTCCCTTTGTCGTTGGTTAGGGGCAACTCATGACATGTCTTGGTGCAGCAGTCACAGCACCTGGTTCTGTGTTTATGTATTGCTAAGTGTTTTCAATTCGTGGTTTATCGTTTTTGACAAGTTTGGAAATTACTGTTATTTCTTTCTTAAAAGTTATTCCTTTGGTCAGCTGTGATGGTGCACACCTTTAATCCCAGCACTCAGAAGGCACAGGCAAGTGGGTCTCTGAGTTCAAGGCCAGCCTGATCTAGTAGTGAGCTCCAGGACAGCCAAGGCTATACAGAGAAATCCTGTCAAAACAAACAAACAACACACACACACACACACACACACCAGAAATTATTCCTTTTATTTTTCAGGTTCTACTATAATTGCACCATTTTCTCCTTTCCTTTCTCCCTCTAAAACCCTTCCATATACCTCTGCTTGCTCTTTTTCAAATTTGTGGCCTTTTTTTTCATTACTTGTTGTCATATACATACATGTATATGTATGTATATACATACATATATATTCCTGAATACATAGATAAAACCTGCTTGGTCTGTATAATGTCATTTATGTGTATGCTTGTAGGGCTGAGCACTTGGGGTTAGATACCCAATTGGTGTGCTTTTCTTTGGCGAAGACTGTGTCTCCTGCCCTCAGCATTTCTTAGTTGTCTGTAGCCCTTTGTGTAGGGTTCAGGCCTGTGGGCTCCCCACCACACCACCCAGCCCCATCTACTTTAGCGTGTCTATTGTTGCTGTCCTTGTTCAGGTCACGTTTGGGTAGCCGTGTTGGTGAGACTTTATGGGTGTAGTTTCTGAAATTACTAGGAGACACAGTCTCACAGAAAATTTCTCGTTTCTCTGGCTCTTACAGCCTTTCCGCCCTCTCTTCTGCAATGGCCCCTGGGTTTAGGGGTTGTTTTGTAAATGCATCCATTAGGACTAGGCTCCACATTCTCCATTCTCTGGTGTAGTTTTCTGTAATGGTCTCTTTCTATTGTAAAGAGAAGACAGGTGAGAACATTTATTATAGCTGAAGACTTAGAGCCAGAAGCCTCAGAGGGGAGCGAACTTGTGATGTTTGTCCTTCTGGGTCTGGGTTACCTCCCTCACTATGACCTTTTCAAGTTCCATTTGTCTGCAAAGCTCATGGTTTCCTTTTCCTTCCTAGCCGGGTAGTGTTCCGTGGTGTGTGGTATGACGTTCTCATTGGTCACTCAGTGGGTAAGGAGCTTGAGGCTGTTCCCATTTCCTAGTTCATCGCCCACTGTTGTCCCAGAGTTCACAGGAGCTCAGTTCATGTGTGTGTGCTCCTGTACAGGCACATGTGTGTGGGTAGAGGTCAGAGGACCAATTTTGGGGGGGTCACCGCTCTCTTTCACCCTTGTGGGTCCCGGGGATCAAGGCTATCAGGTTGTGAGCCTGGGTGCACTCCCCCTTATCAGCTGATCCACCTCCCTGCCCCCCAGATAATTCCAATTTTAAGCTTTTAATTTCATGAATCTTACATAATATCTAATCTGTACTAGTAACATAGATTTTTTTCCTTCAGGGGCTGTAGTTTTTATCATTCGATGTTAAATTAAAAATTAAAATGATTTTGTTGACTTTTTTGAACATAGGGGATATAACTCCGAAAACTGTTTTTACCGTCGTCTGCTAATTCTGTTATGGTGTAAACTGCAGGCTGGCTTTGGCTCTTGGTCTCCTTATTGTGGGCTGTGCTTTCCTCTTGGCTGGTTCGAGAGCTTGGCTCTTGCTGGCTGGACTCCAGGTATCATGATGACACCATTTGGGATCTTCGCTACTTTGCCTCCAATAAATGTTCTGTAGCTTTGTTCTGGGATGGAGTTATTTGTAAAGATTTTGATATTACTTTGTCTGGTTTTGATGAGTTATTAGGCAGACATGGAAGCATGCTCCGTCTAGTGCCCTCTCTTTCCCCCGCCCTCTCCCCCCCTCTGATGGGCTGAACTCTGGGCCTCACACTTGCTAGACCAGAGCTCTACATGAAGCCAAATCCCAAGGATTCAGTCTAGGCCTTATTCTAGGAGATCCGAGTGGTGATCCCACTGTAAGGCTCACTGTTTGGCATTTGGTTGACCTCTGAAGGTTCCCTCAAGGCCCGCATGTTGACTGCCTGCTCCCCAGCTGGTAGCATTAGTGGGAGGGAGGTGATGGGAACCTGAGGAAATGGGGCCTAGTTTATGGGAAGATGTCACTGCGGGCATGCTCATGGAGGGTATGCTGGGCACCTGCTCTTTCCCTTTCTGTTTCCTGGTTGCCATGATGTAAAGATACTTTTCGGCCATTTTTCCCCAACTATGACAGAAAGCTGCCGAACTCAGCAACCTTCCTGAGCATTCTATCCAGTGTCTGTGAATTATGAGGTGTTCTAGTCTGGTTCGTGGGAAACAACACGATCCTTTTGTCTGTTTATGCACCAGATACCGTTCCTCTAATCTTTTGGAAGCCTCTCTGGCACTGGGTGTTTTCTTTCCCTGTGAGCATTGGTAAGTAGGCCGCTGGATTCCTGAGGGCGCCCTGGTGCTCTGTGGAGTATCCTTGCAGCCGAGTGCCATCCTGAGAGCTGTGGCTGTCTCCTTGGCCCCATCCTATCATCTTCAAGCTTCAGTCACCGGGCTCCACCCCAGTTCTCCTGGATGGTTCAGAACATTCATCTCTGGCCAATCATATCTCAGGGACAGGGATCACAGCTATCTGTAGAAAGACACCTGTTTTTCATGGTCACAGGATTCCTTATGTCATGTATCCTATTTATATTTTTCTTAAGTAAAAGAATAATTCTGATTTCTGTCACCCCTTGGATTTTTTTAGATTTATTTATTATGTATACAACATTCTGCCTCCATGTATGCCCACACACCAGAGGAGGGCGCCAGATCTCATTACAGATGGTTGTGAGCCACCATGAGGTTGCTGGGAATTGAACTCAGGACTTTTGGAAAAGCAGGCAATACTCTTAACCTCTGAGCCATCTCTCCAGCCCCGATCCCTTGGATTTTTAAGACAGAGTCTCACATATCCTGTCTTTAAACTCGATGTAGCCAAGGAGGACCTTGAACTTCTGGTCCTACTGACTTCACCTCTAGAATGCTGGGATTATGGGATTGCAGGCATGTTCCACTATGTCTGGTCACACACGGTGCCATGGACAGAACCCTGGAACTGGCACATGCTAAGCAAACACTCCACCAACTAATCATGTCTCCCTTCCACCGGACTGTTTGAGATAGGGTCTCGCTCTCAGTGCTAGCTGGCCTAGAGCTCCCAGTCACTTTCTTGCCTCTGTCTCCCCAGTGTTGGAATTATCTCTATGGCCCATTCCATCTTACTTGGAAGCAGAAGTTTGGGAGGGTTTTTAAATTTTTTTTTTTTTTAATTTTTAAACACAAGTTAGATCAAGCAAATTCTGTCTATTGATTCTTTGTGCTTGCTTCCTGTATAGTTCATTGTTCCTGTTATTTGTTCTTTTCTCTTTGGGGTTATCTCCTGTTCTTTGTGATCTTAAAGGATACTTTCAGGTACAAACTACAGGTCCCTTTCTCACACTGATTTACAGAGAAAAGGAAACTTAGTTGCCTGTAGTCAGATCCCTCTTCCCAAACAAGTGTTGTCTCTGGGCTGGGAATCCCACTGTCAAAGCTGGTATTATGAGGCAAGAGTCAGCAAACTTAACCCTGCAAACCACCGGCTTCTGGAACTAAAGTTTCACTGACACAGATCCACCCTCGTTTGTTTAGACATCATCTGCGTGGATGTGGAATTCTTAAGGTCTCAGAGCCAATCCTCTAGATTGCCTATGTAGATTACCAAGGGAAATGCTTGGAAACCTTTCTCTCACTCTGGACCAAGTCTTTGCTTGTTGTGTACATTTTGAGATGTGTGTTTTGGTCTAAAAGCTCAGAAATAGATTGGCAAGTCCACACAGTTTACTGTGTGTTCTCATGATTGCCAGAGACGATATAGCTAGGTTTCCTCCATCGAGGGCCAAAAGCCAGTACCCAAGGCTGTTTCACCCATCAGCTGGCCACAAACCTTCTGTTTTCTAAACTATTAGCCCTAATGCCCCAATAGCAGCCACCAAAGTCAATGACAGGGCAGTGGGCAAGTGCTCCTTGGGTGTTTGTTACTCACAAAGCCCCTTCCAAACTCTCTGAGATGCACAGGAGATAGTCCTTTTTACGTTCGAGGAAACTGAGGAACACAAATAACGGTTTAGTTATTTTACTTTTGGCCCCAGGCTAGTGAGCCAGCTCCATATGGACCCACTGTTTCAAGTTCAGAGGAAGCCTACAGAGTCACTTGGGGTGGATCTGTCTCAGGGCTGTGAGGGGGCCCAAAAGGCAGTGTGGAAGCCAATCTGGGAAAAACAGACACAGCAGAGGTAGCTGGGAGAGGCACTGCTGAATGGCACGGGCGGGGGTGGGGTGGGGTGGGCAGGTACGAAGTTCTAATCTGGAGGGATTAAATAGAGGCAAGCAACTGAGAGTGGGCTCAGGGACTCAGTGCGAGGGTTTGGAAGGCTGACAGAGCCAGTCAGAGAAGACGCGCACTCATGGGGACACTTATGGGACAAAGAGGAAGCATCGGTTCTGCCAGGAAAGGAATTCAGTTGTCTGGTCACACTATTTTGGACCTTTGTCTTACAAACAGTACTCAGATTCTGGTTTGGGGTAGTGCGATCCTCTTGGCTTTTCTTTTAAAATTCTAAAAACTGGGCATAAAATATATGCAGTAACTCGTGAATACGCTATGTGTATAGATTCCCTTGCAATAACACCGCTCTGATGAGGGGTCGCTCTACCCAACCTACTATACTGGGCCATTTTGCCTGCATTTTAAAAACCAAGGCTAGATACACACGTATGTGTGCTTGTGTGACCCCAGCTAAGCCATACATCATTCCCAGCAGCTCAGAAGGCTCCAGGGACCCTTCAGTCGCCTCCTGCGCTGGAGTCGACGTTCGGCGGCCGTCTTTCCACCTAGCGTTTTGCCTCAGGCTCCACTCAGCTTCCGGCTTCGAAACCCCACCTGTCCCCGTTGAACCACAACCTGCCCCCGTTGAACCACAAGCCCTCGCTCTGTTGAAGCAACCCTGGGGTCCACAAAGGGATCCTCTGCGGAGGCCCGGGGTTTATCGTAAGGGATATCCGCCGATTCTACTAAAGGCGGCGTCTCGCCTGGAGACAAAATTCTCAGCGCACCAGGCCGACACCCTAATCAGTCAGGGGGTAGAATCTCAAGAGTCGAGACGGTACTGCGCATCCCCAGGGGCGCGTGCCCGGGGGTAGGGGAGCGCGCGTCCAGCGGATCCCGGAGCCTTCCGGCAGGTGCCCCGCCCGCGTCTGGCGAGCGCACTGGGGCACAGGGCTCGGTCGGGCTACAGCTCGGACGCGACAACCGAGACCCAGCAGAGCTGCTCCTGGGGTCGCGCCAGACACATGCCCCGCTAGACCACGATGGTCGGTCCCGGAGTCCCGGGAACGGAGCCGAACTACGGGACCCCGGACACACAGCGCGCAGCTCGGCGCCCCGCCCGGGCTCCTCTGCGCGTGCGCCACCCGCAATCTCGGTTTTTCACTCGGCACTCCGCCCCACACCGTTCCTACGGCGAACCGCGAGGCCCAAAGAGCTGCGGGCTGAGGGCGGGGCGTCGCGCTGAGGTCAGCGCGGCGGCGGTCGGCCCCGCAGTGGTTGGCTGCGCGGCGCTGGCCGCGCCCTGGTTGGCTTGCAGGTCGCGGGCTGGGCGGCCGGCCGGGCTGAGGTCGGGGCTCGGGCGCCGGCCGGGTTTCTGCTGTGTTCGGCTCCGCCGCGGTCCAGGTCGGCGACGGCGCGCGCGAGGGCGCGGCCAGGCGACTGAGGGCGGGGACGGCGTGCGGGCGTGCGGGCGGCGCCTAGGGGAGGAGATCGGCCCATGGACCCGCGGGGCCCGGTGCCCCAGACTCGGTGCCGCCGGGACAGAGCCCAAGATGTCGGCCTAGGCCCGGCTGCGACGACAAGGACTTTGCGGCTACTGGACGCCGGGGCGCGCGGCCACTGGGCCGGGGAGTGCTGGCCCTGACGCCGGGGCGCACGGGCGGCAAGAGGCCGGCGCGTGGGGAGCGGGCCGCGCGGCACCATGTCGGCCAAGGTGCGGCTCAAGAAGCTGGAGCAGCTGCTCCTGGACGGGCCGTGGCGCAATGAGAGCGCCCTGAGCGTGGAGACGCTGCTGGACGTGCTGGTGTGCCTCTACACCGAGTGCAGCCACTCGGCGTTGCGCCGCGACAAGTATGTGGCGGAGTTCCTCGAGTGGGGTGAGTAAGGTGCCACTCGCCCCTCCGCGCCTCTCGCTCCTCGTACCCGCGCCGGGCCTCCCTAGTCCTGCGCTCCGGAGCCACATCCTCCGTTCGCACTCCCCCCACTCCCGGCCATCGCCCTGGCCGCTTCCTAGACCCACCCTCCGAGTCTGGATATCATTTCCTGCAGCGCTCCCTGGGACATCCGCCCTGCCTCCGCCCGGGACTAGCCTTCGGGGTCCATAGTCGGGCCTGGAGTTACCCCTCCAGCCCTTTGCTCTGCCGGGTGGGAGGGCAGCCCCTCTGCCTTTTGCATCTCCTCCACTCCCGCCCCCGCCCGGTGGGCCTTCCAAATGCTTCGCCCCGGCAGCCCAGCTCCGAGGGCTCCACCCAGGTGACAGCCTGTCCACATCCCCTTGATGTCCAGGGCCTGGGCATCCCCCTTTCTTTAGCACCCCCAAGCGAATTTTAATGTTAAAAGCTTTATTTTAAATACACCATGCAAGAGCAAGTAGATATTCTCCCACTCCCGAATTATAATCGTGGCAGCCTCTTGTGATATTGGAGGGGGTGGGCAGCTGGAACTGTCACTTAACTTTTCTTCATCTGACCTTGGTATCCGGTGAATGCAGTAATCTTAGGTCCGATAACCTATTGTGCTTCATTGGGACGAATGTTTGTGTAAGTCATTTATGGAAGGGAATTTCCCAGACAGGTTAGGATGTAAGGTGAAACACTTGCTTCATACCTCCCTTACATTCATTTCCCCAGAGACCCCCCAGTTCCCTCACAAGGACTGACTGAGCTGGAGGAAATGAGGCTTAGGTTCGGGTCAAACTCTGCAAATTTTCCCCTCGGGTTGCTTTCGTCACTGGACTAGGACTGTGCAGTTTGAACCAGTCATTTCTAATCTTTGGGACTGATAAAGCTGATATTTACACGAGGAAACGAATGCGTTCCACATGGAGGCCTCCTACTCTCACAGTGGTGACTGGATCTAGAGTTTAATTCAGAGCTGGAGTCACAGTAGTCTTTATGGGACTTCTTTTCTGTCCCGCTGCCGTTCAGATGTTGCTGCATTGAGAGCAGCTGGAGGAGGGCCCCTGCCTCAGGACACTCTGGGGCTTTGTTGTGTGGGGCCTCTGCTCTTGGTTACATAGAGGGCTGAGCCCTTAGCTGGCTGGGAATACTGGCTTTCCGGGGACCTTTATCAGTGACATGATTTCCAGTTGGATAATGAACTGACTTGAGAGTTGCTCTGAAAGTGAGGTCTTTAGTGCTTGCTGCAATCCGAGACTTCTCAACATTGGATTTGTCATTCTTTTCTGAGCACTGGGTCTTGAAATCCAGTCAAGTCCGCAGTCAGGTTCAGCTGGTGCAGGGCCTGTGAGTAAGCAATGAGAGGAGACGGTGAAGGGAAGGCTCATTTCCCAGTGGGGTGTGGTCCAGGTGTCCTCTGGCCTGGGCCGGAAAGTGGGTGCTCACCACTGGGTACTCCAGACTTCCCGGGCGGAAGCTCTTCTCAGCAGGTGAAGAGGGCAGATTTTGTAAGATCTGACCTTTTCCAAGTCTAAACAGAAGTTGTGTACTATAGTGTAAGCATAGTTTTGAAATTGTGTTTTGGCCCTTGGAAATTGTGATTACAAATAAATTATCCTCTTAGCTCAGTTCCTGCAGTGGTGTAAGCTTTTAATTAAGAGCAAACCGGGTGACACACCCGTAATCCCAGCGTTTGGGAGGTAGAGACAGGAAGATGGGGACTTGAAGGTCAGCCTTAGCTACATTGTGAGTTTGAAGCCAATGTGGGCTATTTTAAAGAGACTGTCCCATAACAACAAACAACAAGTCATAGAACAGAATGGTCTGTTAGATACAAGGTAGAATTTTAGTGAAGTAGTAACACAGTTTAGAGCGCCTGTGCTCTTATGTATGTAGCCGTGTGCACTGTTGTAACATTGAAGTGGTGTGTCTCAGGAAAAACACCTGTGCAGGCATTGTCTAGGTAGGTGTGTTGGTGACAAAGCAAAGAATGGCCTTCCTAAAAAGACTGTTCTAGAATTCTGATAGGTACCCTAATGTCACAGTGGGGGGGCTTCAGTCCAGGAAGCATCAAGCTTGTTGAGATTTAGGGTTCTTCATTCTGCCTGTTTCAAAGTCTCTGACAGCATTGCAAAGGCAGAGAGCCAGTCTCCCCCCGCCAGTCCTGCCGCGTACCCAGTGACGAGTAGATAGGATTCTTGAGAGTGAGAAGGGAAATGGGTGGCTCAGCCCTTAAGAAACTTAAGGGAAACCTTTGAGGAAATTTGGGAAATAAAAGTAATAGAAAGTTTTTAAAATGTAAAGATTATTCCTGGCCGTCCGTCGCCACTGTGTTTGTGTTGGGTGCGTCGCTGCAGCGTTCACTGTGGGAGTTCATCTTTACTTTCCCTCCGATTATGTCTATCGTTTGCTTGCCTTCCTCTATGAAATTCCAGACCGTAATTAAAAGTTGGAAATACTGTACTTC
Organism: Alexandromys fortis; assembly: GCF_014885135.2. Taxonomy (NCBI): domain Eukaryota; kingdom Metazoa; phylum Chordata; class Mammalia; order Rodentia; family Cricetidae; genus Alexandromys; species Alexandromys fortis. The sequence goes on along the minus strand of NW_026067968.1, from coordinate 6,403,213 downwards.
GCATGTGTGTTTCTTCAACATGTAAATAAGAAAGTGTTTGAAGCACAGCCTATGAAACACTTTAAAGTCTCCACTGGTAAATAGTAACAAATACAAGTACCCAGTGTGCCGGCCGGCTCCCTCTGTGTTACATCAAAGTGTGTTTTCCCGTGCTGAGTAGTTTTTTACAGTTCAGAGTGAAGTTTGAAAGAGCAGTTGTTTGGAATCCCAGCGTGCCTCACTGCACAGGCCTCTGTGTGGCTTATAGACCAGGAGATAAGAGTTATGGCTCCCCAGTTCCCTGTCGGGCATCTTCTCTTGCTGTGTGCTACGCCTTAATAAATAGAGCTAATCTTTTTATCCTTCTGGTTAGTTAGTCCCTTGTAGTTTTTTTTTTTTTTTTTCTTCTTTTGGATGTTCAAGACAGGGTTTCTCTGCGTAGACCAGGCGAATTCAGAGATCCCCCTGCCTCTGCCTCTTGAGTGCTGGGTTAAAGGTGTTTGCCATCACACCCACTGAGCAGTTTTCTATGTCTTAATTACCCACCCCCTTTGTTTTAATGTATGGGTGTTTGGCATGCATGAATGTATATGTACTGTATGTATGCAGTGCCCTCAGAGGCCAGAAGATGGTGTCAGAACCCTGGGACTAGATTTACAGACGGTTGTGAGCTGTCTTGTGGGTACTGGGAGTTAAACCTTAATCCTCCAGAAGAGCAGCCAGTGCTCTTAACTTTTGAGTCATTTCTCAAGTCCCATTAAAATATTGTTTTTATCTTGTGTGCACACAGGGCTGTGTGCCATAGTGCATGTGTGGAGGTCAGAGGGCATCTGGCAGGCATACTCGCTCCACTGTGAGAGTCTGGGGACGGAACTCAGGTTGTCAAGCTTGGTGACAGGCACTTTTGCATTAAGTCGCTTCACCCAACCCACTTAATGGTTTTCTTGTCAGCAGTGTGACCATATTTTCTCTTCTTCATTGAGCTGTGTGCCCAGCCCAGTATGACCAGGGAAGGGCCGCCGTGTTTAGTGAGTAAGACCTGATAGTGCTAAGCCTCAGGTACCTGATAACTTGTGATTTCTCTGAATAAGAAGTATGTGGAATATAGTGAGTCTTTCTCTGTCCTGCCAGCTCCCAAATGGCAACTGGCTCTTATAACGTGAATTAATCCATTGATATTAATTTACGTTTTGCTCATGCTTTTTACCTTTCATTCTGTATGTCCTACTCCCTCCCTCCTCTCTGCTCAGAAGTCCTGCCTATACCTCCTGCCTAGATACTGCCGCTCAGCCTGTTGTAACAGCAGTCACAGTAATTTTCACACGGTGTAAATATCCTACCACAGTGGAACAGGAAGGTTTTTTTCCTAAGACAAGGTTTTTCTGTGTAGTCCTGGTGATCCTACTCCCTCTGCAGACCAGACTGGCCTCGAACTCAGAGATCCTCCTGCCCCTGTCTCAAGTGCTGGGATTAAAGGCTTATACCACCACCGCCTGGCTAAAATTGCAATGTTTCTGTCTTTTTTGTTTGTTTCTCCCAGTGAAAATACTTTTTAAAATAAGAGATTTCAGAAACATCTTTTAATAACTTCCAAATTGGAGGGAATTGTTGGAACTTCATGATAAAAAGATAGGCTCGCATAATTTCGATTTTTATAAATAGCAGCTGAGCCCTGGGGATTAAATATAAGCTCAGGTTTGGTGGCAGAGTACCTTTACCTACCCTCTGAGCCATTTCACTGGCCCTTACTTATTTCTAACTTTTACTTATTTATTTTGAGATGGGGTGGTGGTGTGTAATTCAGCTGGCCTGGAGTTCTGTGTAGGCGAGGATGACCTTGGACTCATAATCTCTTGCAGCTATCCCTACCCCGTGCTGGGTCAAGGCAGGGTCACAGACACGGGTCACCACGCCCAGCTTTTACTGAGATTTTATTCTGGATTCCTGGGGTTCTGTAAGGACAGGATCTCAGGAGATGTGCGTGAGATCTCATATGTGACCGTGTTCCTCAGCAGAAAGTCCTAAGTGTTTTGACAGTGTGTTGTATTTAGGACAGTTCTCTTTCCTTTCGTGGGGAGGGATTATAGCCCCTCATAGTAAATTTTTCACAATTTATTTAGTTTTAAAATCTACCAGAAAAAGCTGGGCAGTGGTGGCACACACCTTTAATCCCAGCAGTCAGGAGGCGGAGGCAGGGGGATCTCTGAGTTCAAGGCCAGCCTGTTCTACAAAGCTAGATCCAGGACAGCCAACATACTACCAGAAGAATCTCTTGTGTGCACAAACAGAATAGATACTACCTATGAGGTAGAGGTCGTTCCCTTGAGTTTGATTTTAAACAGTCTATGTTGACAATTAGGTTTTGGTTTGTTTCATTGACTGGTGGGTAACTGACAATTGTTTTTAGATGAACGCTGTCCGAAAAAGATTATTGGGCACTTTGAATTGTTTTTTGTTGTTGGCTTTTTTTGTTTGTTTGTTTTTCTGTTCTTAGGAATGTGTTAAAAATTCAAAAATTTTAAATTATTTTATTCAAATTCTGTCCTGCATTGGAGCCCTGTTGGAGAACTTGTGATACTTCTCCCTCTCTGATGATCCTAACTTCATTGAGTCCATGACTCCTGTGGTCTCCAGACGGGAATTTTGACACACTGGAACCTGTCCTGGTTCATGCTCCTCTCCCCTGAGTGAACAGGTTGTAAAAACATTCCCTCTAATTCTTTTCAGCCCTGCGTGACTCTCCCTCAGGACCACAGTTGTCCTTAGGCTTCCTGGTTTCTGGCTGCTGGTTAGTTTTTGGCTTTTTCTTTGGGTTCCCTTTAACCCTGGCCCAGCTAAAGCTCTTGACACTAGATGTAAGTGGGTGCTTTTCCAGTGTTAAGAGCCGCTGCAGGAGCCGGGCCGTGGTGGCGCACACCTTTAATCCCAGCATTTGGGAGGCAGAGGCAGGCGGATCTCTGTGAGTTTGAGGCCAGCCTGGGCTACAGAGCGAGTACCAGGGCAGCCTGGGCTACACAGAGAAACCCTGTCTCTAAAAAACCCCTGCCATTCAGGTCGTTACTTTTCTCTAAAAACTCCCTGCAATGCTTCATGATGTTGCCTTGTTAAATTGTCTGAATCCCAGTGAGTGCGAGAGTTTAAAATGGATTTAAAGACCTGTGTAATCCTAGTTTTAAAAGCTAGGTTAACGTTTCTGGTAAAACACCCTGGAGTGACACTCTTTACATTTGAATTTACCTTTGTCAGTGTCCATTCATGTAAAGCCAAGTAGAGGTGTGGAATTGAAACATAAACCAGCAGCCCCTTTGCTGCCTCTGCCTCAGATTCCTTTTGTCTTCTGTTTCTGCTTATGAGATAGGATCACACTTGACTGCCAGCTGAGGAGATGAAAACTGAGAAACATGGAGCCAAGACTGCATTCACTGGCTTGTCAACCCGGGATGTCATGGTCCAGGACTAGTAGGACACCTTGTTCTTAGGAGTGACCAGGGCTGAAGAGGTCAATGAGATGGCTCAGTGGTTAAGAGCACTGACTGCTTTCCCAGAGGACCTGGGTTCAGTTCCAGAGGATCTGATGCCCTCTTCTGGCCTCTGAGGGTTTCACCACGTGTGGTGTGCAAATACACAGGCCCACAAAACACCCATACACACTAAAAAGAAAAAAAGTGTCAGGATTTGGGCCTGCCAGGTGGTGGCCAGCCCTTCTCAGGCAGTAGGGTGGGGGCTACTATGGAAAACCCTTGGGTGTCCATGGCTGTGTATTTAGCAGTCCCTGGCTCACTTCCTCCCTCACAACATGCTTGTGAGGTGCTCCCAACCTCCCTTTGGGCATCGCCGCCTGCTCCAGTGTCTCATGACTCCTGCATCCCTCTCCTCCGCTGCCCTGGAGATAGGCTTTGCCTTCTGTCTCCCTTTTCAAACACTGCTGCATAACTTGGCTTACGTTGATGTTCTGTGTTGCCGTTCTTACCATAGGAGAGCACTGTCACAGCTAACCTATAGAGAGTAGGGTTAATAGGGCATCATTACTAAGACAGGGAAGTTTTTATGTGATTGGAGTGAATTATCTGCCCTTTTGCTTGAGTTTCAGTCAACAGACCTTAATTTCATACTAGGTTTTTATTTTATTTACTAGGTATTCTTGTTCTTTTTAAACACCTTGTTTTTGCTTCATGAAGGTAATATCTTCTAAACATTTTTATGTTTTTTGTTGACTTTGCACACATATTTGTTGCACATTTTCTTTTTTCATTCTTGTTTTTCTCTTTGTGTGATGTATGTGTGTGTGTTCTGTGTGTATGTGAGCATGTTCCTGTGTAGAGGCCACAGATCAACAGTGGGTGTCTTTTTCTATTGTACTCTACTGTATTTTTTGGAACAGTCTGTAGTGCATTTTCTAGTTGGTCTTAATAATAAAAGCCTGGAATTAGATATTAGTGGGTGAAAGCTGAAAGATCAGAGAAGCAGAGCAGCCAACCACTAGTTCTTACCTCTATGAAATCTTCAGACTGAATGCAGTTAGCTCCTATCTCCTCCCGATTTATATTCTCTCTATGCAGCTGTGTCCCTTCCTGTCTCCACCTCTCTAGTGCTGGGATTAAAGGTGTGAGCCACCATTGCCAGGCTCTGTTTCTCTTTTAGACTGGATCAATTTCACGTGTAGCCCAGGGTGGCCTTTAACTCACAGAGATCCCTCCACCTCTGCCTCCCAAATGCTGGGATTAAAGGCGTGCACCACCACTGCCTGGCCTCTCAGGCTAACTAGTGGCTAGCTCCGCACTCTGATCTTCAGACAAGCTTTATTTGTTATAGCACAAATAAGATATCACCACCACAACAGTCGTTTACTGAATCTGGAGCTCTCAAACTGCTCGACTAGTTGGCCAGCCAGTGAGCTCTGGGGATATGCTGCCTTTGCTCCCCAGTGCTGGGGTTACGGTCTGTGTCATGCCAGTTTTTCCATGGGTGCTGGGATGTGAACACAGGTCCTCATGCTTGCTTAGCTGCACTTTACCCTCTGAGCCCTCTCCATCCCCATTCTTCCCTCCTCCCTCCCTCCCTTCCTAAGACAGGTCTCACAGTGTTGCCCATGGACTGGTTTCTTCCCCCACAGCTCTGAAGTCACATACTCTCTAGTTTCAGAAGTTGTCTCCAGGTTCCTGTTTTCCTGTCCTTGCTTTGGTCTTTGGAGAGGCTCTTTCCCCACATCTTCTGGTTTAGATGGTCTGTTTGTACTTACATATGGTCTGATTAGAACTCCATATCACTGACAGACTTGAAGCCTTATGCCTCACCTTTCAGAGACAGGATGTGGAGCCTGGAGAGATGCTCAATGTAGAGAGCACATCCTATTCTAGAAGACTCCAGTTTGGTTCCCATCATCTACATAGGGTGACTCACAAGTGCCTGTAACTCCAGCTCCAAGGGATCTGACGTTCTTTTCTGTGTGAACATCAGTACACTTTGTGGCGTGTACTCATACAGACACATATAAGCACCCTCTCGGGGGGAGTTCCCGTGTATAACAGCCTTGGCTGTCCTGGAACTCACTGTGCAGAACAGGCTGGCTTCACACTCACAGAGATCTGCCTGCTTCTGCCTCCTGAGTACTGGGATTAAAGTCATGTGTTACCATACCCAGTCCAATAAAATCTAAACAAACAAATAAATGAATAAAAAGGATGTGACCCTGTCAGTGTGATTGACAGTGCCAGAACTTGGTAATTTGCTAACATAAGTTTCTCTTTGTCTTGAAAGTTTCCTCAGAGAGAAGTTTCCATCTCTGGTAGCAAAGTGGGAAGTAGCTGTGGTAGCCTGGGAAGGTGAAGTGGAGGAGGGTGGTGGGTAGGGCAGACTGAGGAACAGCTACTTCTACAGGCCGATGCCAGTCCTGCTTTCTGCCATTGCTGCTCAGCTCTGTGGTGGTACCTGGTGATCGCCCCACACTGCCTCTCAAGCACAGACACGGGTTTCAGGTTTGCAGCTCTTCTAGAGTCCACTTGTCAGTCAGCTCCTCCAGAGCTGCATGCGCACAGCCAGGCTGCTGTTACTTCTCATTTCTCATCCCATGGTTATTTTTTTCAGGGTTGGGGCCTTATGCATATTAGACAGACACTGCACCAATGAACTATATCCCCATCTCCACAAAATATTATGAAGGCCCCGGGATTGCCAGTACTACATTGGTGACAGAACAGAATTCCTGTTCTCCAGAGGCTCGGCTTGTCTCTGAGGCTCAGTCCCTATGAAGCTTGCATATTCTGATGGGGTGGAGTCTTCTGACTGTAGGTGAAGGGTGTACTGTGTGTACCTAGCATGTGTATGTAGCTGTGGGTGGAGTCTTCTGACTGTAGGTGAAGGGTGTACTGTGTGTGGCCCTGCACACATGGCCTTTGATTTGGATACATTGCTGTTTCAGTTTTTATGGTAATTCATTTTCTTGAAATGGACCCAGATTGAGTAAAAGGAGGAAATAGATATAAGGGAGTCAGACTTGCACTGGAAGACTGAGATTGAGGGGGACAGCTAAGAGGGATGAAGGATGTGCTGAAAGTCTCAAAAGGGGGTCTGGCAGTTCCTGCTTCCTCTGGTGGCCAGGAAGAGAAGGGGGCTCAATGGTGCCCTTTCTCGCTTTCTTTTTTCCTTCTTTCCTTTCTTCCTTTCTCTCTTTTCTTTTCTTTGAAGCTAGATAGGGTGGTACACATCTCTACTATCAGAGCTGAGAGACAGAAATTGGAGGATTAGGAGGCTGGTGTTGGGGACACTTGATGGCTAGCAGAGGCAGGAGGATCTCTGCGAGTTTGGAGCCAGCCTGATCAACAGAGCTAGTTCCAGGACAGCCAGGGCTACACAAGAGAAACACTGTCTTGAAAAACATAATAATAATGATAACAACAACAAATATATTTTTTAAAGTAATGGTAGCAGGGTGTGGCTGAGGCATAAATTGAGGCCACCTGGGCTACATGGGGAGCCTTCCCCTATAGACAGCAAAACAAAACTGAAGTAACTGTGAGTTAGGTGACCATGATCTGCAGTGGTGTTGCACAGAACAGCAATGGGTTCTCTCTGGCTGTTGGGTATTGTCCCTCTGTCTGTCTCTATCATATGACTGCCATTTACTCCTGATCTGGCTCTCCCAGTGAAGAGCGTAGTGAGTCTGAATTCAGCCTGTTGTGTCAGGGTTTGTTGTTGTTAGTGTCTCTGAATTCAGCCTGTTGTGTCAGCAGGGTTGTTGTTGTTTCTTTCATTCTTCTTCAGGTCTTCCTCACTCTGCCCTAGCTTTAAAAGTTGGTAGAAGGTCCCCACCAGTGGTCCAGTTACCAGTTTGTGGTTTAGGACTGCATCATCCCAAATATCAGCAGTATTGGAACATAGGTTACAGAAGCTGCATTCGGCAACTACCGTTGTCAAAAGGGTTGTTTATTTATTTGTGTATTTATTTTTGTGGCGAGAAAGAGAATGTGGACTTGCTTTGTTGAAGACAGAAATGATCTGTCTGTCTCAGCCTTCCAAGACTGGGACTGTAGTTTCCTTTCGTTGTGTCTACCTTTACTTACTTATTTTGCATGTGTGTGGCCACTCACATGCATTGGTGTGCCTGTGAAGTAAGAACAGCTTGCCTGTGTTGGTTCTCCTTTCACCATACAGGTCGTGGGAACGCAGTTCCTCAGACTTAGTAACAGGCGCCTTTACCACTGAATCATCTCGCAGGCTCTGCTTTATTTTTTAAATTATGAAAATACTGTGAACTCATGGCTACATAAGTTTAAATAGTACAAGATAATACCCCATAAAAAGTATGTTTTCCCATTTGTACTACTGTAATGTTTTACCTTTTGGAATTTAAACATATTCTAGGTGATTTCTCTTAGAGTTGAATATTATTTTGGAATGTTTTAAATATTAAAATATATTTATTGTTTTTTGAGTTGTGAGCCTAGCGTTTAGTGGCTGAGCCACCTCTCCAATCTGTTAAAATAGCTTTTTAGTCATAGTTAAGACTTTGATGGGAAACTGGTGTTGGCATATGATTATTGCGTACATTTGGAGGGTTTGGTTCTGCCTGTGACTTTTATTGTATGTCACCATGCACAGTGCTATCAACTTGTTCGTTCCCGGGGTCAAACACTAAGGTCCTGTTTGATATTCTGATGATGTAGTGAGCCTGTTATGTTTATGCTTTGTTTGCAGGGTAGGTTTTAAAATTTATTATACTATTACTTAAAAACGTTTATTTTATTTTATGTGTGGGTGTTTTGCCTGTATGTGCTTGGTGCCTTCAGAAGCCAGAAAAGTGCATCAGATCCTCCAGAGCTGGTGTTACAAACAGTTGTGAACTCAAGGCCTCTGGAAGAACAAGTGCTCTTAATCACCAACCATCTTGGGCTGGAGAGATGGCTCAGAGGTTAAGAACATTGCCTGCTCTTCCAAAGGTCCTGAGTTCAATTCCTGCAACCACATGGTGGCTCACAACCATCTGTAATGAGGTCTGGTGCCCTCTTCTGGCCAGCAGGCATACACACAGACAGAATATTGTATACATACATACATACATACATACATAAATAAATAAATATTAAAAAAAATCACCAACCATCTCTCCAGTCACTGTTTTATCTCGTGTGTGTGTGTGTGTGTGTGTATGTGTGTGTGTTGCACACACGTGCCACAGTTCTAACCCCTGTTTTACCTCATGTACGTGTGGTTCACACACAGCACAGTTCTTAGCTCGTGTTTTATCTCGTGTGTGTGTGTGTGTGTGTGTGTGTGTGTCTGTTGCATACACGCCACAGTTCTTTCCTTCATGGTTTTGAGGATCAAAGGACAAGTTTGTCTGGGGCGGAGCCATCTTTCCTGTCCTGATTTGTGTGTGTTGGGGGTTTTTTCTCCTCCTCTTCTTCTCCTCCTTTTTTTTCTTTGTTTATTTGAGTCTGGATCTTACTATATCGTCCTGGCCGTCCTAGAACTCGGTAGTAAACCAGACTTGCCTCTGCCTCTGGAATGGTGTCAAAAAGCTGATTTTGATTAAAAATTTTCTCTTAGAAACATCATCTACTTTCTCAGTGACTTCAGGTTTATTAACATGAATTGTCTAAAAAATTATTAAATTTGATCTTTATACCTTTAAGTTTTTAGTTGAGTTAGAGGACTTAATCAGTTGATGACACTTATGTTGTGTGACATCAGTGGTTTAGGGATGTTGGGGAAGTACTCTACAACAGACTGTATCCTTAGCTATGAAGTCTTTATGTTGGTTTAAAGAGTTGAAAACTGTTGGGTGTGGTGGCGCAGCACTCAGGAGGCAGAGGCTGGTGGATCTCTGTGAGTTCAAGGCCAGCCTAGTCTATAAAGAGAGTTTCAGGACAGCTGGGGCTGTTGTACAGAGAAGCCCTGTCTCAAAAATGAAGGAAGGAAAGAAGTAAAGTAGGAAGGAAGGAAGGAAGGAAGGAAAGAAAGGAAGAAAGAGTTGAAAGCCAGGGAAAAGCTTTTGTGGCCGCTACAGTGACACAGTGTTAGTATACATTACAAAGCATGAATCTGTGACTGTGTCCAGTGAGAGTGCAGGCAGGGGGCATCCGTGAGCAGGTGAGGGAGTTTGCTGTAGTTCGGGTTTGATGTGGACAGCACCTCCCTCTGACTTTCTTCATGCTACCGTGCCCTGAAACTCAGCCACCGCTGCTCTCTTGTGCTCACTACTTTTTCTTGGATTCTGTTTTGATGTTTTTCTAGGGTCCTTATGGGTATGTGTGTCTATATACACGTTGTATGCATACCTTGCACATATATGTGTACATATAACTAACACTTGGGTTTTTTCCCTTTGAGGATTGAGGATGTCTTCTGTCCTCAACTGACAGAGTGAACATGGAGGTAGGGTAGGGATGCGACAGAGGTCCTGCTTGGTGGTCATGTGGTTGCCGGGGTGGGCGGTGGAATGCTGAGGACGCCTCTTTCTGATGATCAGGATTTCAGGTTTTTCTTCTAATGCTCAATTTCCTCTAGACATAGCTCTTTATTGGCAGTGGAACTTGAAGGTTGATAGTCCTTGGCTGTCCATTTTGCTATAGATTATGTAGAAAACTTGTTTGTAGTATAGGTCGACAGTTGTCCCTCTTGGAGCTCTCCTTCAGTACTGTAACCACCCTTGGTTCTTTCTCCAGTAGCATTGTGATGGCAGTTAGTTGTAACAGAAGTTAGAGTGCACATCGCTGTGAATTTCCACTCCTCTTCCCATTGTTCTTCTCTACTGTGGTTGTTCTTGTTGATGGCATGCAAATTTACTTCCAGTGTTGTGTTTGCAGTCTTAGAGAAGAATTCTCAATAAAGTGCACATCAAATACTTTTTATAATAAAATTTGATGTGGAGAATTTAGTGGTTGTTTCTCGTTCCCTGAAGTGTTCTATAGCAGTGTGTTTGAAAGGAAGTCTGCATGTTGAGCAGTAGGAGAACCTGCACAGACCTTGAAATCAAGTCCAGAGTGTGGCTGGGCTGGCATTGACCAAGTTTGGGAAGTACAGATAGTTTGTGCAGAATGCAGAAACCATCTATCATGTTAGCTCTGCAAGATTTGCACAGAAGTTTTACCAGCTCGTAAAACTTTTATGGTCCAGAAGGAACACCAGCAGTAAACAAAATGAATTCACAGCTCAGCTGGGCATGGGGCTGGTTGTCCTGACAGTGCTCCCATTGGAGATGCTGTCCCACGTGCTACAGGGCTGGCAGCCATGGGGCTCTGTGTTCCTGCTTGGAGACTGTGTGTATGAGTGCTCATTCAACAGTTAATGCTGTAACCTCCAGGACCTGTTTTTGTCAGCTGCTGTCTTCCCTGTCTCCCTTTACACCCGGAGGTCTGATTTGACCTTCTCTGATACCTTGTCTGGTTTAGTTGGGGCCATCCTTCCATGTGATGGGTAATTTGGGGTGAAAGAAAGCCATCTAGGAGGATGTGCTCCACCCTTCATCTAGCCTTCACCTCTCGTGCTGGCCAGATGTCTACCCAGGAGTATAGGGCAGCTTCCCTGGAAACTCCTGTCTCATGGGACCATATAGACAGAGGCTGGGAGGTGTGTGGAAGCCTTTTTCCTGCCTGTCTCCAGCCAGAGCACTCTGGTTCCTCTTTCCACTGGGTAGGAGGCTGTAGACCAGTTGAGAGATTGTAGCTGCCTCTTAGGCAGGGGTGACTGCAGGACCTCAGACCTACAGAAATGTGTGGTATCCTCCTAGCACCCCTCTCTTCCAGCGTTAGAGGCCCCTTGCACAGTGTCAGTTTAACACATGGTCTCATGGCATGCTGTGCACTACTGCTCAGGATTCACTGCTGCTGGAGAGCCTTCATTGCTGAAGGCAGTGAGGACCCTGTTTTGAAAAGGACCTCGTGCAGCCTAGGCTGGCATAGACTCCTCATCTTCCCACTTGGGCCACCATTGAGTAGGACTTGGCTTTTAAATGTGGTCCTGAGCTTTGTGGTTTAATTGAGTTTAGGAACACAGGTTGGTTCTTGCCCATCTCTATGAGTCATGCTATGTCCATCTACTTCAGGTATGTTTCCCTGTGTATGGCTCTTCCACTTGCTAGGTCCTCCAGATCTCGATGCAGATGAGTCTAGATGATAGGGCTGGGGTTTGAGCCTCTTCCCACCAAGAGCCAGGAGCAGTGTGTGCATGAAGGTGCAAGTACAACACCCTGAGTTCCCCGTGTGCTCCTTTTCATGGATGTGTTGACTACTTCTGTATTGCTTTGGAGACGTTATAGTTTTGAACTGGGGTGCAGTATTTGTCTTCTAGTCAACTATGAAAGTCTTTTTCTATATTCTAGCTAGATACACATCATTTATCAGGTATAATATTTGCAGATGTTTTTTTGACTGCGAGTTGTCTTCTGCTTGCCCCGATCCCCACCCCTGATCCCCACTACAAGATGCTGTCTTGGGTGTGTCTTGGGCTCACCAGAGCTCCTGCCTCAGCTTGGCAAGTGTCTGGCACTGCCAGTGCACCCCTGTGCCACGGCACTGCGCAAGAACTGCACCACTCTTCCTCCTCCTGACTTCTTTCTCTTCCTCCTTTTGCTTTTTTGAGACAGAGTTCATGTAGCCCAGGGTGGCCTCAGCCTTTTAACATGCTGGTTTTGCAGACATGCGCCACCGTTTGCCTTAACAGTGCCTCCTGTTTAGGGGTCTGGAGTGGACATCAGTGGTAGAATGCTTTCCTAGTGTTCTGCGCTCGTTCTCCAGCCCTGGAGAAGCCGGCTTGCTGTTCTAAACATGTTTTTATGCTTATAGTTCAAACATGCAAGTGTTAGTTTTTTTGTTTGTTTGAATTTTGTTTTTTGTCTTTTTGAGACAGGGTCTTACTAAGTAGTACTGGCCGCTCTAGAACTTGATATGCAGACCAGGCTGGCCTTGAACTTACAGATCTGCCTGCTCTTCAGGGCATTTGCTACCATGCCTGACATGCTATTTTGATGAAATCCAGTTTGTTTTTGCTTGTGTTTTGGTCTCATACCTAAAATTGTCACCTAACTCAAGATTGGGACCAGTGTTTGTTTTAACTCTTGGAGAGGGTTGCCCTCCCTTACTTGTTGAAGCGGCCATTCTTTGCTCTTGGACTCATGGTGGGGGGTGGTGTCTACTTTTGAACTTTACGTGGAGTCATGTGGTGGTTGTGAATGGTTTCATGTATGGATGCTCGTGCATGGGCACTCCACTCTGTCTTTAGAGACGTGGACTGTTACTGGACCTGGTGTTCACTGACTGAGCCAGGTTGCCTGGCCACAAGTCTGAGGCATCCTCCTGTCTCCGTTTCCCCAGCTCTGGAGTTCCAGGTGTGTTGGTGTTGTTTGTGCTATCTTTAAACATGGGTTCTGGGAATCCAGACTTTGGTGCTCTGGGTTGGGCAACAAGACTTTACTAGCTGGGCCATCCCCTGCTCTTGAGTGTGTGCTCTTTCTCGCACGTTACACTTATGGTTTATTTATGTGTATGTGTGTGGGCGGGCACGTGGAGCTGGGCTGTCTACTATGCCAGTCTTCCAGCTCGGGCCTTCAGGGTTGGCGGCAAGTGCTTTACCCACTGGGCCATCTCACTAGTGAACATCCCCACCCCTCACTTTCTTTTATAGTTTTTTATTTTTGAGACAGGTTGTAGTCCAACCTGGCATTGAACCCATGATGAGTTCTGCCTCAGCCACTCCAACACTAGAAAATCCATGAACTACTGTGCCCAACTTTAGCTCCACACAGTGTCCCTAACATACTCAAGTCTGCCTAGCTCAGAGCAGATTGCCTTTTCACCTGCTAGGGAGCGTTTGGGATTGCGAATAAGGTGCTGTGAGCATTGTTATGTACTTCTCTTGGAGTTACCTAGTCTAGAAGTCAGTTTAGAAGCTGCACCTGTGTTAGCCAAAGAGCTCCCTGCACTTTGGGATGGTGGCAACCAGCTGTGCTCAGAGGCGCGTGAGATAATCTCCTGAAGTTAACCTTCCCCCTTAAACTAAGCATGGCCCCTCTGACGGATGGGGCTCAGCACAGGGCTCTTCATACCTGGGAAGCCACTGCCACCTGTCTGTTCAGTAGCACAGGATGCTTAGATAATGTGCCAGTTACTAGATGATTACACTAAAAAAAAAAAAAAAAAAAAAAAATCAGGAGCTAATTTCCTCCCTGGCTTTTAAAATGGAAACTTATTAGTGTTGCAGGAAATGTAAGACATGGGAGATAAATAAATGGTGACAGATATAAACACCAAGTGCTGCCATGCACTTGGACCTCACATTTCCTCAGTCTGCTTAGATAGTGTCCATCCTGCAGGTTGTCAGGACAGCAGTGTGATATCCCTGATGCTTAAATGTCCAGAGAACAACAACTGCTGGCAGCTGTGGGTGGATTTACTACTTACCTAGTGATTGGGATTCAATGAGCAGACAGTTTTTAGACTATTAGGTGTCTTTTAGATAGGAAGGGGTGTGAGTCTGAATGAGTCTTTGCAGGCTCATGGTTAGTGGAATCTGGAGAAGTGTTTATGTGTGTGTGTGTGGGGGGGATCTTGGTTGGATCAGCCCACTGGGCACCAGAAGCTTGGCTACAAGAGGAGGGCCAGCAGACAGCTTCTGGACGGCCTTGATGTCCCTTATTCTCAGAGTTTCCAGATTACTGAAGTTTAGCCGCCCATGTTTCACTTCTAATCTGTTGATGCCTTGCAGACTCATCCCTCTGGTTGATCTCCTTATTTCCTTCCTGGTGCAGCTTCTGCTCCAGATGTCAGTTTAGCAAGTGCACTTGGTCCTAAACCTGCGACTGTGGTCCCTGGAAGCATGGTCATGTATCTTGGGCTCAAGGACTGGAGCTGGTAGACTTCAGTTGATTCTCTCAGAGATCCCTAGCAGCCAAAGTCAAATCTCCTTTTTGTCTTCCATTCAACAGAAAACTCCTGACCAGAGGCATTCTGGGAGGAAGAAGTGCAGACAGTTCCTCAGTGTCATGTCCTTCCTGTCATAGCAGGGCCCAGCCCATTCTCGTGTGGGGAATAAATATTCTCTGTGTATATTTAGAATGGCTCAACCCAGTGGTAGGAAGGAGGGAGGAATTCATTTTTGATTTCTCATCCTGCACCAGCACAGTAGTTGAGCTCATTTCTCATGTTGCTGCCCTGGAGACAGGCGTCATCCTAGGTTCTGTCTGTGTGCTAGATTTGGGGAACCAATCTGTAATGATGCTTTTTGTCTCTAAAATAATTGCATAGAATTGAAGGGTAGGGGAATGGGTCAGTCCCCACAATTTCAGATGCTTAGTTCGCAAGTAAGATTGGATTAGAAAACTGTCCGCAGTGCTCCTGCTCTTCTGCCTTGTTCAGCTATCAAGAGATTGCACCCCATGGTACAAGATACAAAGTAACCCCATGTAGCATTCTGTCCAATCTGCCCCTGTCAGATAATCCCAGCATCTGGCTTTAAAAAAAAAGAAAGAAAGAAAGAAAGAAAGAAAACTGTGTGTGCTGCACATCCACCTCTGCACACCTGGGAGGGCGTTGTGTACAAAGTCCCCAAAGGGCTTTCCTCAGTAAATGTGGGCAGAGTTAAATCTGAACTGGAAGCCTTCATTTCTCAGGTCAGATGTTAAGAGGGATGGTTAAATTGTCTTTGTGTCCTTATTAGAATACATTGTTTCAGTAAACGATGGACTTGCCAGTTAGCCAGCACCTGCAGACGACAGCCCAGCAAGGGCTCTGGGTGGATGCTGCAGAGACTTCAGCTTCTCTTACCTTGTAGAGCTGGCCCTTTTAATTTCACCCTCAGGGTGAATAATTCCAGATGTTGAGTGAAATTCTTTGGAATTGTTGCATTTGAAGAGTGGTAGAGGTGGAGAGGGGTGGGAGTCTAGAGTTTGGGGAAAGGCCTGGAAAATGAAGTAGTGGAGAGAGGACAGAAGCCACAACTCCTTTGCTCTGGAGGGAGAAACGGTTTCGTGATCTGTCCTCCACCGTTAGCTCTTCATTCTCCGTACCCAAGTGAAATGCTGAAGTCAGGACTCTTACTGAATTAAATTTTGGAATGAGGTTCCATCACAGGGTAACAGAAACAAGACTTTCCCCCCTTATAGCTTGGCTGTTGAACTCCAAAGCAGGAAGGTGACTGTGGGGGAAATTCAGAGGCTAACTGGAAATGCCCTTGTGACAGGGATGTGACACCATCTAAGCCTTCATCTCTGCTTGTACCGTCCTAGCCTGTCCCCTGACACCAGCGCCTGGTGCCTGGGAAAAAGTGGCCCCCAGGGACGAACCTCTTGGCCTGGGGTCAGGAAGCTCAGCTGTTTCCTGTCTGTGTGTTGTTACCTACCTGTCAGGTGGGTTGTTACCGCACAGCCACACTGCCGCTGGTTGGGGCACTCTGATTTCACATCACATGTTCAGATTGTGTGTCATTTTAATGGCAGGTTGCTTCACACGTGTGTGTTGCTGTTTCCTGTCCATGCTCAGCTTAAGTTTTGCCCCATGTCTGTCTTTGTAAAACAAGGTTAAACCAGTATTAAAGCTCTTACATTAAAGATTCTACTTGTGCTGGGTGTTGGTGTCACAGCTTTAATCCCAGTACTTGGGAAGCAGAGGCAGGTGGAACTCTGTAAATTCGACACCAGCCTGATCTACAGAGCAAGTTCCAGAATAGCCAAGGCTACACAGAGAAACTCTTGTCTCAAAAACAAACAAACAAACAAACAAACAAAAAACTATACTTGCTAAAGGAAAAAAATAATACTTATTTTTCGAAAGATTTTTTTGTCCTAGTGCCCTTCAACAGGGCACTGGACCTTACTGTGTCCTCTGGTACCTCTCTCTTGTTGGGGTTCTTGGGAGGGCTCCACTCCCCACCCAGTGAGTGTCCATCAGGGCCTCTTAAAACAAGATTGCAGGGCTGGGAGGACGGCTCTGTGCATAAAGCACTTTAAGTGCAGTGTGAGGACAGTGTGAGTGCTGTGGGAGGCAGAGAGGTACATCCCTGAGGTCCTCTGGCCGGCTAGTCTAGACAAGGTGCTGAGCTCCAGTCCAGTGAGAGGCCCATCTCAAACAGTAAGATAGAGTGCAGTCAAAGATGGCATCTGATGTTGACTTTTGGCCTCCACTCATCTATCCACTAATGAGTGTGCATACATGTGGTGCCACACACACACGTGTGTGTGTGTGCACACATAGATTGAGGTACCTTAAACATTGTAAATCACAAGTTTGTGACTTCTGTCTTGCATTTCACTCCTGAAACCATGTGTTTTTTTAATATATTTATTTTTTTATATTTATTAATTTATTTATTATGTATACAATATACATGCTGTCTGTGTGTATGTCTGCAGGACAGAAGAGGGCACCAGACCTCTTTACAGATGGTTGTGAGCCACCATGTGGTTGCCGGGAATTGAACTCAGGACCTTTGGAAGAGCAGGCAATGCTCTTAACCACTGAGCCATCTCTCCAGCCCAACATGTGTTTACTTATTTTGTGTGTCTGACTGGGGGCTGGTTGTGGTGCAGACCATGGGGTGAATATGGAGGTCAGAAGACAGACAGAGTTGGTTCCAAGGACAAAACTCAGGTCATCAGCCAACATGGCAGCAAGCACTGTTACTCACCCAGCCAGCTTGGCAACACCAAAAAGCCATCAGTGGGTATTCAGGGCACCGTGTGCCTCTGGGTCCTTTTCAGATGACTTTGGTTAGCTGGCAGAACCCCCTGGGAAGAGAGCCTTCAGGGGAAAGCACCCTGACTTCTAAACTCAGGTGCTCCCAGTAGATAGTACATTACAAAATCTGCTTGCCTTCTCCCAGCAGATGCTGCTGGCCAGGTGAACTGGAGTCGTCTGGGAAGAAGGAACCTCAGTTTAGAACATGCCTCCATCAGATTGGCCTGTAGGCTAGGCCGTGAGGGCATTTTCTTGATTAATGGTTGATGTAGGAGGCCCACTGTAGCCAGTGCCAGCTCTGAGCAGGTAGTCTTATGTTCTGTAAGAAGGCAGGCTGAGTGAGGCGCAGAGAGCAAGTCAGGAAACAGCATCCTCCACGGCCTCTGCTTCAGCTCCTGCCCTAAATTCCTGCTCTCACTTCCCTGAGTGATGGCCTGTAAGCTGTAGATGAAGCCCTTTCCTCCTCAGCTTTCTTCTGGTCATGATGTTTGCCACAGCCATAGAAATCAAACTGGGGGTGCTGAGGACCCCACTCTGACAACCTCTGTGCTCAGAGAGCAGAAGTGTCCAGAGTGTTACTAATCCTGACTTGTTTCAGCCTTCTCTGAGGCCTTTTTTTTTTAAAAATCTTTTGATTAGAATTGAGATTTGGTTTTTGTTTTGTATCTTTTATTCTTGTATGTCTGTGTCCATGTTTGACTACATGCATGTCTATTCAAGAAGGGCACATGTGGAGGTTGGAGGACAGCTTGTGGGAGTTGTTTTTTCCTCCACTATGTGGTTTGCAGGAATTGAATTTAGGTCATCATGTTTGGACAAGTACCTTTACCTGCTTGCTTGCTTTTGGAGACAGGGTCCCATAGTCTAGTATGACCAGCTTGGAACTCACTGTGTAGCCCAGACTGACTTTGAACTTAAAGTCTCTTGTCTCAGCTCCTGGGTTTTGAGCACTTATTCTTTACTTCTGATTTTCCTTTCTTTTAAATTTGGGATGTACACAGACAGGATGCTTCTAGGAGCTTGTAGAAGAAATGGCCTAGAAACTGGTTGTTTTGTGGGTGCACCAGCAAGCAGAATGGGGACTTTGTCATGAAGCCCTTGCTGTGTTTCTATGACTTCAAATCACTCCATTTTACACTAGGTTATTTTTCATTTCAAGTTTTTTGGGGGGAGAGGCAGTGCTGGGGGTGGAACCAGCTTTATGCAGCTGGTCAAAGCTCTATACTGAGCTACATCCCAGCCCTAGAATTTTAAATTACATTTCTATTTAAGCAAGGGGAGCTGGCCTTACTGTAAAGTTGTTCATTCAGCAGAGGGTCTTGGCTTTGCTGAAGGACTCCTACAGGACAGTACTGCATATGACTGGGATCACTGCCTCCTTCTTGGAGGGCTCAAGTGGGGCGCACTGTCCTTGAGCAGGAAGCCAAATCACCGTTGGGTGACGTGCATCAGAGAGGTGATGGGACCTTGTTTCTGTAATGACAAAGCAACTTCAGCCAAGTGGATGTGAGTGGAGAAGAGGAACCTGACAGACACGCTGGTGAGGGCCTGAGTTGGTCTGGAAATCAGGTGTGAATGGCTTCATCAAGGGGGCATAGGCGGCTCCTCCCATGACTGTATCCTGCTGGAATGAAGGTTTCCCATCTGGTGTTGACTCAGTGCAGCCTCCCCACCCCAGTGGACTTTCACTGCCCAAGCCTGTATCTGGCTTGGCTTCTGACTCACTGTTAAAACGCTTCCTCTTTACCCTTAAGTCTCATGTTGAATAGTTCATTAAGCTTGTTCGCTAAGAGTGTTGTAGGTCTGCGGTCCATGTCAGCTTGGGCGGGAGGGATTTCAGGTAGGGAACTAGAGTGGGGTACCACTGGGACTTCTTGAAAGAGTCAGTTGAGTTTTCTCCAGCTTATGGTTCATGGTGGAGGATTTGTAGTTACCTACCTGGGGTATAGGTTGCTGTCATTGTACAAATATCTAGTTATCTATATAAGTAAATGTGGTTTTTATAATTTAAGCACATTTTTCAGAACTCTTATGGTGAGTATTAATCTTTTGTGCCCTCACTAGGAGCAGATGCTTTCAGGGAGCTGGCCATGTGCCAGGTGGCCATCCTATGTCTCCTGAAGGGAGCTGTCTATGTGTTAGGTGGCTACCCTATGTCTGCCCAAGTGCCAGGTGGCCACACTATGTCTCCAGGAGGGCCCTTAGAAGGAGAGGCATTCTTAGAAGCTGGGAGCCTTCAGGTAAAGTTGACTTATATCTGTGTGTTCCACACACATCAGCGGCCTTCAGGGGTCCCTATTTCCCTGTGATAACATGCTGTTTGTACTGGGTGATCATCAAGGGAGGTCAGTCGCAAACATAATGATGCTGTCACAGCTACAGAGACAGAAGAGTGGAGAGACTAAGTCCAGGCATGTGGGTAGAGCAGCTCGGTGGGGAAAGTGAAACTTAATGTCTGCCTTCTGTTGGCAGTTCCTTCCTCTGTCTCTTCCCTGCTAGACCCTCTGTTTAGTTGATCTAATCTTACGTCCTCTCTTGGTGAACAAGCTAAGGTAGGAGGCATCAGCTTCTCATTTCATAGTGATTTGCAGTCACATCCCCTTTGCCTCCCCTAGTTCCTCCTGGCAGAGCTTCCTGTTTAAAGGAACACCGGGCTTCAATTTTTCTTGTAGTTTGGATCTCATATTTATCAGTGGCTTCTCTTTGTATTTGTATGTGGGGTGTGACATGGTCTTGTGAGTGTGCCCATGTGTGAACTGCAAAGGCCGAAGGAGGATAACAGGTGTTTTCCTCTATTGCTCTTTGCCTTTTGTCTTGAGATTGGGTCTCTTGTTGAACTGGAACTTTGCCTTTTTGGTTGTGTTGACTCTCTGACCATTAAGCTCCTGGGATCCACCTGTCCCTGACTTCTCTGCTTGGGCACACAGAACCATTCCTGCCCAGCAAGCAGTCTTACTTACTGAGCCATCTTCTCTTTCATAGTAGTTATCTTGATGAATTCATTACCTTTTGGGCAACAAGATAAGTTCAGAGAGGCAATAGAGATCTACAGCTCACTGTAGAACACTTATAAGGGACTCTAGGTTTGACCTCTGGCTCTACAAAAAGAGGAAAAATTGAATGTGGTCTAGAGAAATAGGAAGTCTAGCTGTCCAAGTAGACATGGTGGTGTAAGCCTTCCATATAGAGAAGGTAAATCTCTTTTTGATGGCTTGTCAGAGTGACCATCAGTCATCACAAGTTTGTGGCTGTGCTGGAGAGAAAGCAGTGTTCACCCATGGGAGGTAGACCTAGGCTTCAAGTCCACTTTGTGAGTGGGGGAACTCAGTTATGGGAGTGTCTCAAGGCTCCCAGAGTCTAAGGCTGAGAGTACTGGTACTGGAGTGAGCCATCATGGGCTCTACTCTAGGTCCTGTCCTGGTCCTTAAAGGTTCCCTGTGGGTATTTACTGACCTGGTAGTATTTGGTGTTTAGACATAGATAGGTATTGATAGATTATGCAAGAAAGTTCTGTTGTAGCTTATTTTTGTCTCTCTTTGTGTAACTCATCCTTCTGCTTCTGCCTCCTGAGTCTTGAGATTACAGGTGTTAGTTCCTGTGTCTGGCTACATTTCTTCCCTTCTTGAAACTTAGAATTGTTGCATGTGATCTTCCTGCTCCATTTATAATATATGTCACTGTGAGAGTCAGTATCATTACCAGTTGTGGCTGACTGACCATAACGTTGCCTTTTGAAAGTATGTTGTGTGAGTGTTTATGAGCCAGAAAGATGCTCTTCAGAGGAACAGGATTTCATTCCAGGTACCCACATGGCAGCTCACAACACCCTGTAACTTCAGTTCTAGAGGATCTGACACTGTCTTCTGGACTCTTAGGGGACTACACATATGTGCAACACAAACACATGCAAGCAAAACATCCATATAAATAAATAGTTCTTTTGGGGACATAGTCTCTCTGTTTAGCTCTGGCTGTCCTGAAACTCACTCTGTAGACTAGGCTGGCCTTGAACTCACAGAGACTGGTAACTGGAGGTTTCTTTCCCACCTACAAACACTTTGGCCTATTAGCTCAGGCTTATTATTAACTAGCTCTTACAACTTAAATGAACCCATTTCTATTATTCTATATTTTACCACAAGGCTTGTGGCTTGTTATCTCACATCTTGCTTCCCCAGCCACTGCTGGGATCTCTCTGACTCCACCTTCTTTTCCCCCTCTTCTCTACTTGGCTTTCCTGATTAGCTATATTCTGCCTGGCTACTGACCAAATCAGCTTCTTTATTAACCAATGATAATAAGACATTCATAGCATATAGAAGGACTTCCTCCATCATCTCTCTTTTTCTGTCTAATTAAAAAGGAAGGTTTTAACTTTAATGTAGTAAAATTACGTATAACAAAACAGATGATCAAGTAAGAATTATAGTTACAATAGAGATCCTTCTGCATCTGCCTTCCAAGTGCTAGAATTAAAGTTGTTTGCCATCATGCCAGAATTTGTTTTTGAGAGTGTTAATGTAAATACTGTTTGAAATGAGTATTTCTAATTAGTAAAAGTAATCTTTATCTTGTTTTATATTAATTAATTGATTGATTTGAGAAAGGTCTCACTATGTATCCCAGGGTAAGGTCACACCTGGTCCAGATAGTTCTTTGACTGCTCTGGTTTTGTATCTAACATGTCTTAGGAGCGTGACAGTGACCCCCCCTTCTCTCTCTCTCTCTCTCTCTCTCTCTCTCTCTCTCTCTCTCTCTCTCTCTCTCTCTCTTTTTTCCAGGACAGAGTTTCTCTGTGCAACAGCTCTGTTTGTCTTGGAACTAGCTCTTTAGACCAGGCTGTCTATCCTCAAACTCATACAGATCTACCTGCTTCTGCCTTCTGAATGCTGGGATTAAAGGCATGTGCCACCACCATCCAAGGAAAATATGTTTTAAATAAGGATATGTTTATTTTATATGTATGTATGTATGTATGTTTTGCCTGCCCTTAAGTATTTGTACTGCTAGAATACCTGGTGCATACAGACTACAGAAGAGGGCATCGAACCCCCTGGAGTTGCTGATGGTTATGAGCTACCATGTAGGTCCTGGGAATTGAACTCAGGTCCTCTGCAAGAACAAGTGCTTTCAAATGCTGAGTCATCTTTCCAACCCCAATGTTGTGTACAAGACAGCAGTATCTTAGTGGGGTTTCTATTGCTATGAACAGATATCATGACCACAACAGCTTTTAAAAGGAAAACATTTAGTTGGGGCTGACTTAGAGTTTCAGAGATTTAATGTCCATTATTGTCACCACAAGAAACATGGCAGCATGCAGGCAGACATGGTGCTAGAGAAGGAGATGAAATTTCTACCTTGATCTGTAGGTACCAGAAGGAGATTGTACCACACAGGGCATAGTTTAAGCATATGAGACCTGAAAGTCCATCCCCACAGCAGCACACTCCCTCCAGCAAGGCCACACATTCAAACACATGAGTCTGTGGGGCTATTCCCACTCAAACTTCCACAAATACCAAAAGAAAAAACAATCACTTTGACCTCTTTACACTTGAAAGTTCTGTAGTGTTAACTTTTGTTGTTTTATTTTCTGGTTCTGGGGCTCTGCCTCTCTCATCCCAGCCTGACGTCACTGGACCAGCTTCAGTAAGTCATGCTCTCCTGCTCATCCATCAGGTTGCTGGGACGAAGCCTCATGCTCTTCCCGAGCAGTGTGCTCTGGTCCCTAACGTTGAGCCACATCCTACTCCTCTGCTCCTCCAGGACTGGGACCCATCTAAGTTGTCCTGGTATTCTCTTGTAGCATTAGTGGCAGTGGTCATCTGGCGAGTGTGGCTGTCCCTATTTTCTAGACTTATCTTCTTAGCAGCAAATGACTATTGGAAAAAGTGTTTTTAAAAAAGTGTGTAAAGTGTCTCTAAAATGGTGTCACACTTAGAGGGTAAGTTCTCACCTGACATTCCCTGACTCTTGAGTAGCATGCATATGTCGCTAGCTGCTCATCTTCTGATGCAGGTGACATCTCGGGTATACCATTTTTCCCAGCTGAAGAACTTATTAGTGTCAGAACCAAGTCGCGGGTTTGCTTTGTGTGTTGTTGGGTTTGTGACCATTGTGGTTTGTGTGAGGAGACCTGGCTCCTCTGGTGGAGGATAGTGAGAAACTGAAACCTGGTATCAGGGGCTCGTTTTGATTGACCTTTCTGTTTCTGTGCCCCTCTGGAGATAGAACTTGATCTTCTGTCTCTGTGTACACCCACTTATATCTGTGTATAGGGGTATGTTACTGTGTTTTAATAAGTAAAGCTTGTCTGAAGGTCAGTCAGTGCAAAGCAGCCAGACTATAGCCATACAGGCCAGGCAGTGGTTGTACACGCCTTTAATCCCAACACTAGAGAGGCGTATAAGATGGGAGGAGATAAGTCTCACACTCAGTCTCACTCTGAGGACTCATGGAGGCAGGATCACGATTTTGGTTTGAGGTAAAGGTAAGAGCCAGTGGCTTGCTGCTTTGCTTTTCTGATCTTTAGGTTGAACCCTAGTATCTGTCTCTAGGTTTTTATTATTTGTGCTACATTTGGCACCCAATGTTTGGGGTATGAACTCACAAAAAAGCCACCCGCACAGGCCGGAGCTACACGTGCGGCCCCAATCTCATCTGGCTAGGCTTTCTTTTTTCCCCAAGCTCTGAGCGAGTTTGGGATTTTCCTGTTGTAGTCTCTCTGAAACAGTCTGCAGCTGCCACCTAAACTCCAGAAGCACCTGGGTTCCAAATGCCACAGGACTCACCGGCTCCAGGCTGGTTCTGCCTCCAGGCGCCTCCTGCCACACATGCTTTTTCTGAACAGTCTCCTGTGCATTTTCAGACAGCCGTCTCTGTCTCTCTCTTCCCCCACTGTGAGATGTGGGCTCTCCCTGAACCCCCTTCTTGGGCTGCTGCCAAACTAGGTAGCTGTCTTGAAACCCAGTCAGGCTTTCTACGCAGCAGCAATCAGTCTCACATCTTCCATCAACATCATTGGCAGATTTGGTAAGAAAATCGGAAATTCTTAAAGAGAGGAATTAGTTAAAAGAGAGAGTTTTTTTACCACATTAAAAAAATGGGGGGGCTGGAGAGATGGCTCAGCGGTTAAGAGCATTGCCTGCTCTTCCGAAGGTTCTGAGTTCAATTCCCAGCAACCACATGGTGGCTCACAACCATCTGTAATGAGGTCTGGTGCCCTCTTCTGGCCTGCAGGCATCACACACACAGAACATTGTATACATAATAAATAAATATTTTAAAAAAAATGGGAAAAATCGTTACAATGGAGGGATTTGGGTCTCTGTAAGATAATATGCTAGACTGTCTGAAAATGGAATGATTAAATGAAAGATATCTAATTTAGATGAGATTTATATAATGTCAATTGTAAATATTCTCAGCATTATGATTTTTGTCTCATCACTAAAAATGTTGGTTAACCTGAGTGCTAAGATATGGGCCTTAGAAAAACCTAATAAAAAAGATCACAGAGATATTCAAGTCCAGACAGAGGAATTTAATGGAGAGCCAATTCCAGCATTGCATTATAAGAATAGAGAGAAACAGCCTAAGGTTTTCATAAACCAACCTTAATATACCCAGGAACCTTACAGGAGTTGCCAAATAGCAGAGGCTTTGTTACAGATAACTGGATTCCTGTGTCAATGTTAGATTTAAGGAGATTCTAGGAAGCAGTGGTCTCATATGGTATGCATTTACCTTTTGTGAAGCAAATGTTAAATTGGTGGTCAGTTTGTAATAGAATTATCCATAAAGACTGGATAGAGCTGGTTAAAGATGTTTTAGAGACTGGTCCACATTACCATGGAGTGTGTGGTTCAGAGAAGAGGCTAATGTTATTGAACAATGGAGTAAAGCTAGAGGTAGGGAAATCTTCCAAGATCAAATTCTTGGAGAAGGAGATTATGCTACTATAAAAAGACAAGCTGTGTGTGTTGACCACACCCAAGCTTTGAATGCTTGGGACAGAGTTGGAGAATCAGGAAAGAAAATCGAGTCATTTACTAAAATTATACAGGGTGCAAAAGAAGCCTTTATGGATTTCTTACAAAGATTGACTTGAGCAATAAATAGAATGATACCAAATTCAGAAGCTAGACACATAATAGAATCTCTGGCTTTTGAAAATGCCAATTCTCTACGCAAAAGGATAATTAGGCTGTTAAAGGCAAGGTCAGCACCTTGGAGGAATGGATTCAAGACACAATTAGAATTGAATCTCATGACCATGTTGGTGAATGGATAGGAGAGTTGATTTCCAGAGGTTTAAGGAAAAATCAAAACGTCAAATATTATAATTATCGCAAACGAGAACAGCTTAAAAGGGACTGTAGACAGGGTGTTCCTAGAAACAATGGTTTTTTTCTAAGAATAACCCATTCAGAACACCCTCTACTGGATTATGAGGAAGGTGTGGCAAAGGTAGGCATTGGACTAATGAGTGTGGATCAATGAGGAGTATTCAAGATAATCTTTGCCATTGGAAAACTCCATGAGGGGCTTCTTACAGGCCCTTATGCCAAATCCGGTTCAGTCCTTTCCTGTTATTATAGAGGCAACTCCTTCCCAGACAATTAACCTAAAGCCTAATATAAGAAACCATACTGCTCTGGATAATAGAACAGCTATAGAAGAGAGAACAAAAAATTCAGGAGAAACTATAAAGTGAGTATTTTGGCAAACTTCTATAAATGAGCAAAAACCAAAATTAAAAATATGAATAAATGACATCATTGAAGGTCTGGTAAACACAGGTGTGGATGTAATAATAATTTCATCAGAATCTTGGCATCCAAATTGGCTTCTTCAGGATATAAATGTTCAGTTTTTAGGAACTGTAACTTTATCTCAGGTAAAACAGAGTGTGAGATGGGTCAAATGTATAGGGCTAGAAGTCCAGAGAGGAAGATTAAAACCATATGTGGCTAAAATAGCAATGAAATTGTAGGGACATTTTTTGTTACAGCAATGAAATACTCAGATTAACATTCCCCCAATCTTAGAAACAAAGTATAAATTAATGTATGTTTCTGGAAAATATTAGAACGTTTTATAAAGAACAGTTAACAGTTGTCTTGCACGACCAACCATTCAGGTTGTACAAGAAAGGGCCGAGCACCTGCTGCTATTTCAAAGGCACCATCAGCCCTCCCTTTAAAATGGTTGACAGAAAAACCTTTATGGGATAAGCAATGGGCTTTAGCAATAGAGAAACTACAGGTTTTAGAACAGTTGGCACAGGAGCAACTAGATGCTCAGCATATTGAAGAATCAACCAGTCCTTGGAATTCTCTTACATTTGTTGTTAAAAAGAAATCTAGAAAATGGAGAATCTAAGAGCTGTCAATAAGGTGATTCAGCCAAGGGGCTCTCTACAGTCTGGCATTCCTCTGTCTTCTCTATTGCTAAAGGATGGCCTCTTATATATTGCTTTAAAAGATTGTTTCTTCACTAAACCTTTACAAGAAAAAGATACAGAAAAATTTGCCTTCACAGTGCTTACTTATAATTCTCGCCTGCTAAAAGATACCAATTGGAAGGTTCTCTCACAGGGAATGTTAACTAGCCCCACCCCGTGCCAATATTTTGTAAGTCAGTCACTGGAAATGATACATAAGCAATTTCCTGAATCTATAGTTCACCATTATAAGGACCGCATATTGGTATCTGATTCAAATGTAGATACTTTAGAAAGAATGTTTGAAGAAGTAAAGAAAATTTTTCCTTGTTGGGGATTACAAATTGCTCCTGGAAAAATACAAAGAGGAGATTCTATTAATTATTTAGGTTATAAAATAGGTTTACAAAATATTAGACTACAAAAGGTAAAAATTAGGAGAGATTGAGTGTATATTCTCAGTGACTTACAAAGAGTTGTTTTGCATATTGAAACAGTTGAATTTATACTAGATGATACAGAATTGACCTTATTATTTATTCAGGTACAAGATATAATCAGGAATAGCCATCATCCCATATACATAACCCACATCCTGTCCCATGTGGGTCTGCCAGGTCCTCTAGCACATGCAGAAATCAATCAATTCTTCATTGGAAATGTGCTAAAGACCTCGGAATTTCATTAAAAAAACATCATGTCAATAGCATTTAGAAAATTCAGTTAATAAAGCATTATGCAATCTATTTCTGAGGCTATTTATTATCCCTTTCTGTTTATTTAACATATCCTTTAGAGTTCATTTTGATCTTTCTGTAACTGCCTGCCCTGTAGGATTGTGTGGTATCCCTGTAATATACTTTATAATAAGCAAAAAACTTTCATTTTCGACCACTTCC
This sequence comes from Alexandromys fortis, assembly GCF_014885135.2. NCBI lineage: Eukaryota > Metazoa > Chordata > Mammalia > Rodentia > Cricetidae > Alexandromys > Alexandromys fortis. The sequence goes on along the minus strand of NW_026067968.1, from coordinate 6,375,722 downwards.
TACGTATAACCCCAGCAGCACAGACAGTAAGGGCCTCATCGAATAAATGGGACCTCCTGAGACTGAGAAGCTTCTGTAAAGCAAAGGACACTGTCGCTAAGACAGAAAGGCAACCCACTGACTGGGAGAAGATCTTCACCAACCCCTCAACTGACAAAGGTCTGATCTCCAAAATATATAAAGAACTCAAGAAACTAGACCGTAAAAGGCTAATCAACCCAATTATAAAATGGGGCACTGAGTTGAACAGAGATCTCTCAACAGAAGAAGTTCAAATGGCCAAAAGACACCTAAGGTCATGCTCAACTTCCTTAGCGATCAGGGAAATGCAAATCAAGACAACTTTAAGATACCATCTTACACCTGTCAGAATGGCAAAAATCAAAAACACCAATGATAGCCTTTGCTGGAGAGGTTGTGGAGAAAGGGGTACACTCATCCATTGCTGGTGGGAATGCAAACTTGTGCAACCACTCTGGAAAGCAGTGTGGAGGTTTCTCAGGAAATTTGGGATCAACCTACCCATGGACCCAGCAATACCACTCTTGGGAATATACCCAAGAGAGGCCTTATCACACAACAAACGTATATGCTCTACTATGTTTATAGCAGCATTGTTTGTAATAGCCAGAACCTGGAAACAACCTAGATGCCCTTCAATTGAAGAATGGATGAAGAAAGTATGGAATATATACATATTAGAGTACTACTCAGCAGTAAAAAACAAGGACTTCTTGAAGTTTGCAGGCAAATGGATGGAAATAGAAAACACCATCCTGAGTGAGGTAAGCCAGACCCAAAAAGAGGAACATGGGATGTTCTCACTCATATTTGGTTTCTAGCCATAAATAAAGGACATTGAACCTATAATTCGGGTTCTTAGAGAAGCTAAATAAGAAGGAGAACCCAAAGAAAATCCTGAATATTTCTCCTGAATATTAAACTTCATCAGGCGATGAAAGGAGACAGAGACAGAGAACCACATTGGAGCACCGGACTGAAATCTCAAGGTCCAAATCAGGAGCAGAAGGAGAGAGAGCACAAGCAAGGAACTTAGGACCGGGAGGGGTGCACCCATACACTGAGACAATGGGGATCGGGAACTCACCAAGGCCAGCTGGCCTGGGTCTGAAAAAGCCTGGGTCAAAACTGGTCTCGCTGAACATAGCGGACAAGGAGGACTACTGAGACCTCAAGAACAATGGCAACGGGTTTTTGATTCTACTGGACCTAGTGGTTTTGTGGGAGCCTAGGCAGTTTCGTGGATGCTCACCTTACTAGACCTGGATGGAGGTGGGTGGTCCTTGGACTTCCCACAGGGCAGAGAACCCTGATTGCTTTTTGGGCTGACGAGGGAGGGGGGCTTGGTTGGGGGAGGGGGAGGGAAAGGGGAGACGGCGGTGGGGAAGAGACAGAAATGTTTAATAAATAAATAAATAAATTAAAAAAAAACTTTCATTTTCTTAGAGACATATGCTGGAGCATTAGCTGTCTTTATTTGTACAGGTATACCCATGATTGCCATAACTTCTAGCAAACATGTAATTACCGAATCAGTCTTTTCCAAACTCAAAGCAGTTTTCCATTGAAAACCTGAATTAGGTATCAATGATGAGGTGTACGTATTTTAGTTTTCCAAACTCTGCAAAATGGAACACATCCATTCCATCTGCCAGATTTTATTTCTTTGAGGACCCTTTGGGTTGCTTCCTACAGGTAGTGGTGTTTGGCTTAATAAAGAACAAGTAGGTTTCCTTATAACTTACTTGGCTTGTTGCCATGTGATGGAAAAGTTTTTTTTTTTAAACCTGTGAGGAGAAACAGGGGACCTGACTTAATGCTGTCCAGGTAGCTAGTTGTTTCTGTCATTTCTCACAATTTTTGAAAGTCGCTTGCTCACACTTCCTGCTTACTCAGTTAATATTATTTCTTTCTTGGGTCTCTGAGGGAGTTGAAGACTAGATAGTTATAGTTTTCATTGTTTACCAGATGTGGAAAGCAAGTTATTATAGGAAATAAGTTAGCACAAGCCTTTGGGCTCACCAAGACAGGATAGATAATGGGGTATTTTCTCTGAATTTGTCAGATGCAAATGGACTAAACATTGTTAATATATTTATTGCCTGTATGTATTGTATATAGTATTATACTTATTGTATATAGTTTTCTTATATTAGCTATAGCCTTCCTTTTTATTTTAGACAAAAAAGGGAAATATAGTGGTATATTACTTGTGTTTTAATAAATAAAGCTTGCCTGAAGATCCGTGCAAAGCAGCTACACTAGTCAACCATACAGGCCAGGAGTGTTTGCACACACCTTTAATCCCAGCGATTATAATAGTAGCTATAGAGGCTGGGCAATGGTGGTTCACGCCTTTACTCCCAGCACTAGAGAGGAATATAAAACGGGGGGGGGGGGTTGACAGGTCTCATGCTCAGTCTCATCCTGAGGATTCATGGAGGCAGGATTGCCATTTTGATCTGAAGTTAGAGGTAAGAGCCAGTGGCTGACTGCTTTGCTTTCCTGATCTTCAGGTTGAACCCCAATATTTTATCATTTGTGCCAAATATATGCTCATTTCTATATGTCTATCTGTCTCTCCCTCAGTATATGTGTTTGAGACAGGATCTCACTGTTCTCTCTGTATGATGGAAATGGGGAGTTTATACTGACCCTGTTGGATTCCCCAATACACTCCTGCTTCCTTCCTGTCCTTCCATCAACTTTGTCTAGGACTGTGTCCTTCCTTACATGGTCACTGCTACATCTGTTCCAGGTCACCCTCCATCCTCAGCCTGTTCCTAAACACAGAAGTCTTTCTTGCTCTATCAGCCACAGAATGTGAGCTCTGACTCCTTTATTCTTTGACCTAAAGAAAGTGCTAGATAAACCCTCAAGGATTTTTTTTCCATGCTTCCATTTTGTGTCTCACTTCATTTAGACTGATTTCCTTTACCTTGCCAAATTCTCCCTTAGGTTTGTTTCTATACTTGTCATTTATCAGACTGACCTGATAACTCCACGTCAGCCTTCTGAGGGACACCTGGACATGACTGTTCAAATGCACAAGCAACAAAAAACGTCAACGAGCAGAAGGGAAGCTTGACAGAGATGATGAAGTAACCTTAGGGCAGCTGATGCAGGAGAACCTACAAAGAGGGACAGGGAGGTGATAGCCTGTAGCACAAACTCTAATTGTTCTTAGTAAAAACCTGGAGTCAGATATTAGGGGGAGTAAGCCGAGAGAGCAGAGAAGCAGAGCAGCCTGGGCGTGGGCTCCAGTGGATATAACAGCTAAGTCCTGGAAAGAAGAAATTTATTCCCAGAGTGGCTAGTGAATTCTAAGATGATGCCCATGTTGGGTCGTCACAGTACGTCCTTATGACCCACGTCTGTGGGGAAGGCTGGAGGTTTTCTCTGGGACCCCACAGTGGAGGTGTTTTCTTCTTGCCTGATCAGGAGAATTGAGCAGAAATAGGCAAATCATTTTCAGAATACTTAAAACACATGTGGGTGGTTAAAACAAGCATTAAAATTTGCATTTCACACCTGCTAAGACATGAACATTAGGTGGCATAAAGGATTAAATGTTTTTGAAAAAAGTCATTTAACAGAAAATAGGATTAAATATGGTCTTCAAAGGGTTAATTGATTTTTCTAAACCTTAATAAAATGATAGGAGAAAAAGAACCAATTAAAATTTATTAAGATAGCTTTCTACCCTGTCTCAAAACCAAAAAAATAAATATAAAAGATAATTTTCCTTAAACTAATTTCTGTAAACTAAAAAACAGTATAATTCGTTAAAAAAAAAAAGGCCACAGTGTAGAAGAATTTCATTTGTAGCTGTAATGTCTCAGTAGAACAAGAGTAAAACAGTTTCTCCAGCAGGAAGAGCAGTGTGTGGTGTGCACAGAGCACAAGTGACCCAGAACACAGCTCCTAAGAGGCTGCAGCTCTCCAGGCGGCATCTGAGCACTGTGGTGTTGAGTGTGGTCTGGGTTAGACTTGCTTGGGAAGGCATCTTAGGAGCTGTAAAACATTTCTCTGTTCCTTGGGGAGTCCAGGAATTTCATCCTCAAAATTAATTGGAATAATAAAAAGTATTGTGCAAATCATCATTTATTCACTCTATGAAAATAATATTTATTAAAATTAGCATATCAGACTCAATTCATAAATCCATTAAAGTGATTGTTGACTGATATAAACATGAAAGTCATGAGTAAAATAAAACTGAAACAGAAGCTTGTAAGCAATTGACTATGTCCAGGAACAAGAACTGAAATTGCAGTGTGGGCAAGTTCAGTGCGCACGTGACACTTTGGTAGGTGGACTTTTCTTTACTTTTCAAGCGCTTCTGTGCGCTTGCACTGTTTGAGTGAAGGTGCTCAAGCTTGTGCACCTACTTCTGTGGCTCCAGAAAGCCCCGCTGCTGTGTGCATTTGTGCTCTCAGAAGCCACACTTCCCTTCTGGCTTATCCAGAAGTCAGGGCCCCTGTTTCTCCTCACAGGAGGTTCCCCTAAAAGATTCTGAGAGGTGGTGTCCAGTAGCTGTCTAAAAGACTTGTTTCCTTCGGGGGTTTTAAGAATGGTTTATTTTGGTGATACTTGAAAGAAACAAGCATGAACTGTAGATGACCCTTAGGTTCTCACTTGAGGGTTTTCCTGTTAGGCTTGTGCGCTGTTTTCTGAGCTCTGCGCGGCTGGCATTTGTGGTGAAGGGCCAGAGTCCTCTGCCCAGCTCTGAAGAGAGCCAAGAGTCTTGTATGACTTCCAGTATTGCTGGGAACAACAAACAATAGTGTCCGAACCTTAATAGTACTGAGCAACCGTGTAAGGAGAAGTATAGAGAAGTGGGTTAACAGTATGGATTCAATGTAAAGTCTATAAAATATCACATTGTACATTTTGGCAGAGCTCGTTTTAGATATTAATGTAAATGCAGTGGTAAGAAGTAATACATTTGCTCAGTTTTCCAACTACCTAACATTCTAGAAACCTTAGAGTAGCCAGGCGGTGATGGCAAACACCTTTAATCCCAGCCTTTTGCAGGCAGAGGCAGGTTTGAGCTCTGTGAGTTTGAGGACAGCCTGGTCTACAAATTGAGTTCTAAGACAGAGCTACACAGAGAAACCCTATCTCAAACAAACAAAGAAGAAGAAAGAAAATCTCTGGTAATTAGGACAAAAAGAAATGTGGGAAGCAGGCAGTATATTAGAGCAGTCGGCGTCTTTGGCAGGTAGGCCAGGCTGTGGGCAGGAGGGAGAGGGGTCAAGGGCAGCCTTATTCCTGGCACTTGCTCTCTCCTGGGGGAAAATGAGTACACTCTGTGTGAATTTCTTGGATACATTGTCATACTGGTGGAGATGGGGGGCGGTGCTGAAAGTGTTAGAGCTTTGCTTGTCACAGTTGTGAAGGCTAAAAAGGCCAAAGTCAAGGTATGGTCTGTCTGGCTCCTAGAGACTACCAGCGTTCCATGATATTAACTCGTTTGGGGCTGTCCTCCTCCATCCTCTCTGTATTTTCTTGTGGCTTTTTCTCCATCCTGCCTCTGTCCAAATTTTCTTCCTATAAGAACACTAATCTTGTTGACTTTAGGGCCCACCCGGTTACAGTTGTGACCTCGGGTTAACTTGGTTATGAAGACTCAGTTTCCAAATAAAGTCATACTTTGGGGAACACTTCATCACAGTACCACACCTTCCAAAAACCCATCTATTTACTGTCTACAAAACATAGCAGTAATAGAGTTACTCTCAAAGAGTTGGTGTGAAGAATACATAGTAACATGAAATGTCTGACTGTCAGATGTTACCAGAGAGCTGGGCTTACCAAGGACCTGTTGCAGCTCCCTGAGATTGTTCAAGGCACCTTTGAGTCTCCTGTTCCCCTAACTGTCCCATAGTTCCTGCATCACAGGTGGGGACCACAGAAGCGTCCCACCCAGCTGTCCCTTATGATGATTGTGGACATGCCAGTTGCTCTCTCAGCGGGCTGACCTTGGTTCTGACCAGGAAATTTACAGTGTTTTGTTTTGTTTTGACCAGGGGATTTTCACAGCCATAATATTTGCTACAGTAGAAACTAAATCGTACCTGTTGATAAGCATCTACATTGAGAGAAACCTATAATACGGCGTGGTATCTCTATCATTTAGGTTTTGATAGAGTGTTAGTATGCTGGACTAAATTGCTATTTTTCTTTCTGCCTTTAGCTAAACCATTCACACAGCTTGTGAAGGACATGCAGCTTCATCGGGAAGATTTTGAGATCATCAAAGTGATCGGAAGAGGGGCTTTTGGTGAGGTAAGAGACTCTCTTACCCTCTGCATGGCCCAGGCTCTGCTGGCTCCATACTTCTTGGGCACCTGTCTGCCGGCATCATCTGCAGAGCTTTGGATGGTAACTCTGATAAACAGAAGTAAGAAAACAAAATTTATTATTAGTGAATTACCCTCCATATTTTGGGGCTTCAAAAACTAGCTTCTTGGAGATACTATAGATAAGTTTTCAATTTGTTGATTGAATTTTTTTTGGAGGGGGGGGAGTTCTTCCTCTCTCCTTTTTTGTTTCCTCGCTTTTTGTGTGTGGTTGGGGAATGGGGGTATCAAGATCTCATACAGCCCAGACTGGCCTTGAACTCACTATGTAACTGAACTTTTGAGCCTTCTGTTTTTGCCTCCCAAATGCTGGGATTCCTGGCTCTTGACATTTTTCAAAAACTGCAAGAGGAATTGAGTGAGGTTTTACTCTGTGGCATCAGCACCAGTGCTGTCCTGCCTTGTCTGTCCAGGGCAACTTTCTCTGCTCCTCTAGGGCCATGCAGTCCGCGCACTGTAGTGAGGTTTTGCTCTGGAAGTACGTTAATCACTGAGGAAGAGTCAAACAATAGAAAGGCTGTGCATCCCACCTTGTGGCTTTGTGCTCTGCCTGACAAAAGAACCCACAGGCATTACCCACTGGGTACTAGTGTAAAGTACTGCCAAGAAAGTCATGTAGTACAAGGGATGCATTTTCTCATTAAAAAAAAAAACAAACCAAACAATGAAAGAAAGTAATTTAGAGAGTAGCTGCTTCTCTCTGGGGTCTCATCTGACTACAGAGTCTAAACCAGCTCGGGGTTTGGGGTATATCTCTTTTGCAGAAGTCACTTTGTGACACCCCCACTTTATTGCAGGACTGTGATGGACTCTGTGAATATTGTTCTTGCACCCTATTCTCCTCCCTCTGCGTTCCCATATCTCCTTTCCAGGCCCATTTCTCTTGGCCCTTTCCCCATTGGGGAGAGAACCATTCAGTCCCCGGTGACTTTTCAACAACTCCAGGTAGATCTTAGTCCTGCCCTGGATTATTACATACAAACCACACGGATCTAAGAACACAATTGTCCGACAGAAACAGAGGCCTGTTGCTCTGGGGCCAGCACCCAGTCGACAGAGTATCTCCATCCTGAAAGTCCCCTCCTGTCTCTAACAGTACCTCACCCACACCCAGACAGTGATTCTTCCATTTTCACAAGGAGGAAACTTTTTATTTGAAGGAGCCACAGGTAAAACCTGAGTTCCATATGAAGCCAGAACTCTTTAAGTGGTCAGTAGCTTACTTGATGGTGTGAGTGTGGGTTTGTTGTAGAGTGAGAAGCAGAGAAAGTCTGACAGAGTCAGCCAGTTTCCACCCAGCTCACTGTTTGCCTGCAGTGGTGAGGAACACATCAGGGCCGGCCACAGTGCAGCCATGGCATCCCTGCCCATGGGAGGAAACATCAGGTGGGAACAGGACTAATAGGTGAAATGAAAGAAGGAAAATTCCTTTGCCAAAATGGTTATAATGTGTGCCCTTGGAGGTGGGGGCGTGTTGGGAACTTTGTAGCAAAACTCAGGGTTTTAATGAGTTTCAGAGATGGCACTTACCAGAACAGGCTCCTCCAGGTTAAGAGAACCAAGTCTTCGTCCAGGCTGTTCCCTGCCCTCCTTCCTGTGTCTTCTCCCCTTTCTTTCTCTTTATGATACTGGGCTCAACCCAGGGCCTCTTGAAGGCCTTGTACCTTTTTCTTTTTTTCTTTTTGGTGTTTGGGGCAGGGTGTCACTATGAAGCCCTTGCTGTCTTGGAACTCTATGTAGACCAGCCTGGCCTCGAACTCACATAGATCCACCTGCCTCTGTCTGCATGCTGGTATTTGACATATACCACTATGACTGACTATCTTTTTTTGTTTCAAAATTTTATTACTTTGGTTTTGTGTGTATGAGTAAGGCTATATGAATTTATGTCCCCCTCCATCCTCTCTGTATTGACCCATGGGGCCAAAGAGTGTCAGATCTCCTCAAACTGGAGTTAGAATTTGGGCTACCTGGTATGGGTACTGGGAACTGAACCTGGATCCTCTGCAAGGGCAGTTCTTAACTGCTAAGCCTTCTTTTCAGCCCCTTGGCCTTACAGCTTTTACCACCCCCACTCCTCATAAGGTGTAGTAGCTCATGCCTGTAGTGCAGCAGTTGGAAGACTAAGACAGGAGGATTCCCATGAGTTTTAGTCCAACCCATCTCAAAAAACAATAAATACAATTTTAAATCTTAAACACAAAAAACAAACAAAAAAAATCCTCTTTGTGTGCTCTTGGTTGTCCTTTGGTGGCCATGACTGTCCTTCCAGGTCCCTGTGGCCTGGACTTGGCACCCAGCTCTCCTTGCTTTGTAACTCAGTCAATCTGCTCATTTGCCTGTGGTCATACACTCTTAGGTTTCCCCTGCCATAAACTAAACCTTTGGCCTCTGGCTGAGGTTCCTGCAGCCAGAAGTGTGCCAGTCTTTGTACCTGTCTCTGAAAGCACTGAGCAAGTCACAGAAGGTGTGGACAGTTGCCAGCCACTGTTGGGAGAAATGTTCCTCCCATCTGATCGGTTTGAGCTGTGTGTTTATGAACATGTAATGTGTGTGTTCAGTGGCACAGGGAGGTGTCCTTACTGAGTCTTCAGTGTGTTCTCGTCAACTCGGAGTTCTTGGCCTGTCCCTGTCGCTTGTGATCACAGCCCTCGCCTCCTCTCTTCAGCTCCTCATAAAGTACATTCTGACTGAGGCTTTCACCTGCCACCAGTCTTCCCTGCAGCACCGCCCGAGACCCTGTCCTCAGGCGAGATCAGGCACCCAGGTGTCCTAGTCAGGGTCACTGTTACTGTGATGAAACACCATGAGCAAAGCAAACTGGGGAGGAAAAGTTTGTCTTACACTTCTGCATCATAGTCCATCATTGACTGGTCCGGACAGGAACTCAAACAGGGCAGGAACCTGGAAACAGGAGCTGATGCAGAGACCGTGGAGGGATGATGCTTACTGGCTTGCTCCACTTGACTTGCTCAACTTGCCCTTACAGAACCCAGGACCATCACAATAGGCTGAGCCTTCCCATATCAATCACTAATTAAGAAACTGCCCCACAGGTTTGTCTACAGCCAGAGCATATGGAGGCATTTTTTTTTTTGTTTTGTTTCCTATTTTAAAGCAGTCTTTACTCATTTTCCATACCGATCCAAGTTCCTCCTCCTGTTCCCCCATCTTCCCCCCACTCCATCCCCCACCCACTCCTCAGAGAGGGTAAGGCTTCCCTTGGGGAATCAACAAAGTCTGACACATCAGATGACTTGTGTCAAGTTGATGTAAAACTGTCCAGCACACTGGATGATACTGGTGTTTGGGGTGCAGGTGGCTCTATGGATAACTACGATAGTGGGGTCAGGGCATGCTTTCCTGCTGGCCCATTCGTCTCAGGAGCAGCCTTGAATAGGGGACCCCTGACAGGAACACAAGCCCCTACCCAGAAGCAGGCTTGGGAGGTGTGTCTGAGGGACTATGGAGCCGGTGTGGCGCCTGTTGTCCAGGAAAGATGAGAGTTGAAGTTCTGAGCTGGAGCTGAGTTGGGGCTGGACGTGACTCTTGAGCCCAGCCACTCTGCCTTGCTGTTGTCACGTTAAAAATCAGATGAGCCTGAGGGGCCTTGGTGGTGCACGTTTTTAATCCCAGCACTCGGCAGAGGCAGGCAGATCTCTGTAAATTCGAGGCCAGCCTGGTCTACAAGAGCTAGTTCCAGGAGAGGCTCCAAAGCTACAGAGAAGTCCTGTCTCAACTCCACCCCCAATAAATAAATAAAATAAAAAATAAATCAGATGAAAAAAACTTTAGTAACCATTTCATCCTAACTAGACTGAAAGCGCAGCCCTGGGTGGGGGGTCCTTTTGTTAAAGGTCACTTTGTGCGTGCTTCTGCTGCCCCACCCAGGGGTGTGTGTGTGTGTGTGTGTGTGTGTGTGTGTGTGGTGCTAAAGAGAGAATTCAGAGCCTCGAAGTATGAGTCAAGTGCCTAGGCCCAGTGACTATTTTCTCAAAGGGACTGTGTTTTGCACTCACATACAGACAGTACATACAGTTAATTTAAAACGGGTTCCGTTTTGTTTTGTTGTCTCCTTTTTTCTTCTAGCATAGGACCAGCATGAAATATTAACTTTATTCTCGTGTTCCAAGGTCAATTTTTAATATTTCATGAAATTCCTTTGCTGAACTGTCTAATTTCAGATATTGTTTTAGAATGATAACTGTATTTCTATGTGTGTGGGGGTGGTAGTCATTATACCACCTGGGAATCCTGGTGTAGGCCAAAGGTTGACATCGCTTGTCTTTGTGCCTTGTTTTGTCGGGAGTGCTGGGGTCACAGGTGTGCAGTGTAGCGTGGCACTGGGCTTTGCACTGGGCCCTGAGGATCGAGCCAAATCCTTAAACCCAGGAGGGTTGTTTTTATTTGTTTGCTTGGTTGGTGTTTTGTTTTTATTTATTTGATTTTTTGGGCTTTGGTTTTTTTTTCCCCCCTGAGACAGGGTTTCCCTGTGTAGACCCAGCCATCTTGAAATTCACTTTATAGACAGACTGGGCTTGAACTCATAGAGATCCACCTGCCTCTTCCTCCTGATTGCTGGGATTAAAGGTGTGTGCCAGCACCATCTGACATGGGGATTGTTTTTCTTTGAAACAGTTGGATTGAAGTTTGAGCTGGAAAATTTCTGGTAGGCCAAGTGAGAATTTTATACCTTGTTTACTTTGTAAGTTGTTTTGTAGTAAACCTTAGCTAGCAGTCAAGGATCTGTCTCACATACCTTTTACTTGAACATTTTACTTCTACATATTCCTAATAGGGGTTTTTCTGTGACTAACATGCTCTCCTATACATCTTATTGACTAATTTTGTGTGTTCCCCAGCAGTAGTTTGTGTGGGACTTGCATCTTGCAAGGATTGGGGTCCGGCAAGAGTTCCAGTGCTGGGGGTCTGTTCTCAGAGTCCCCATTTCCTGTGCGTCATCTGCAGAGTGTCAGCGCTTTTCTAAGCCAGCTCTGCAGCCCTCTGCAGCAGGACAGTTTCCATAGCAAAGCCAGGGACACTTTAACTAACAGTGCCTTATAGCCAGCCCGTTCTGGCTCTCCAGAGGGAAGAGCTTCTCTGGTGCATCCTATGCCTGTGCACCTGGAGCTGCTGATCCCACGGAAACTCACTGCACGCACTGTTTTCTGTTTGCTCAGGTTGCAGCAAGCTGGGCTGTTGGTTTCTAAGCCATAGATAAAGAGCAGGGAAAGGCCGGTGTGAAGAACCAGCAGTGCTCTGACACTGTAGGGAACACTACAGTGTAGGCACACGTCCTCGACTCAGACGGCCTGTCTGGGCTGGGAAGAGCCATTGTCACCCAGTGAAGACGTTGAGTTGGCTGTCACAGTAACGTAGGCTTTAAAAGCTTGTGCCTGAGAGTGAGATTCCACCACTTCTTGGGCTGTCATTTAGACCCTCCTGTAGGTGGAGACTGCTTGTTCGTTTCCTGACTGCTCAGACCCCAAATAATCACACATTACAATATTCTTCGGCCAATGACTCAGGCATTTTTTTCTAGCTAGCTCTTACATCTTGAATTAACCTATTTCTATTAATCTGTGTATCGCCCTGAGGCTGTGGTTTACCAGTGCCACTTGTTACTCCTCTGGCACTTACGTGGCATCTCCTTGACTCAGCCTACTCTCTCCCTCTATCTCTGTTCAGATTTCCCTCCTGGCTTTGCTCTGCTAAGCCATTGGCCGAAACAGCTTTATTCATTAACAGTGGTAATAAAACATATTCGCAGCATACAGAAGGGAATCCCGTATCACCCTCCCACCCTCAAAGTCCACATCTGTGAACAGTGCTCTCCAGCATCCTTACCATTGAGGATTGTGAGAGCTGAGCAAGGGTCCATACTGCTCAGCACTGACCCCAGCACATGGCACGTGCTTGGGATAGGTTAACTCTCACGGTTAATCTCTCTTGGGGGTCGGGAGGTATGCGCTGTTTAGGAAATTGGGAAAGTAGGTGGTGCCATCTCTAAGATCCATTGTTCTGTAACTGTTATGTTCGGAGATACTTGGCCTTCTTGCCATAGCTCACAGCGTCTTGAAGGAGATGTAGATCAGTGGACACATGATGCCTACTGTAGAATGTGCAAAGCAGGGGCACATCTTGATGCTACTAGTCATGATGGAGTTCATTCAGGATGTGACAGAGACTGGAAGAGGTGGTCTTACAGGCAGGCCTGAAGGAGCTCTTAGACTCTTGTAGTTGTGGACTATGCGATCTTCCACACAGCCACTACCTCTGTGAAGCAAAGATTCGGATGAGTAACTGCGGATGCTGGCAGGGATGTGGGCCTGGGCAGGAGGGAAAGGGATACAAAGTGTATAGGCTGCCCCCGAGCAAGCGGGAAGAAAGCTTTAGAGCTATATGCCAGCTTCAAAAGGGCTCTGCTTGTTTCTACTGAAAATCTTCAAACATTGCCTCAGTAGAAGACAGTGAATTCCTGTTCCCATTGCTTGGTACTGAAGTGGGTTTTTATTTTTTTTAGCTAAGCCAGGTGGTCCCATCCAAGCTACAAGGTAAAGCCAAGTTTTGTTGTTTAAAGGGCAAATCTTGCTTTATATAGAAGATTTGTCTTTTTTTGACATCTCGTTTCTCAGAGTTCCCAGGCAGTTAGGATTGCCATTTAAATGTGCAAGGCTTTTGAACCATTAACTGAATTTTTGTTAAATTCAAATTTGCATTCTAGGTTGCTGTTGTCAAAATGAAGAGCACTGAACGAATTTATGCGATGAAAATTCTCAACAAATGGGAGATGCTAAAGAGGGCAGAGGTATGTGTGTGGTGTATAATAAGTAAAAATGGTGTGTGTGAGAAGGGGCTGGTGGCACTGGCCTTTGCAGCCTGAAACGCTTGAGGCATCTTCCACATGCAGATGAAACCCTTTGTTGGGAGCCATGTAGTGCAGATATTTTGTCTTCCGTGTCGAGGACGGTAAAGGGGCAGGGGTGAAAGGAACTACTTGCAATCTTGACACACTTTCCCTTGTTTCCTGAATCCCCACACCCAGACTCTGGTCTCAGCTCCGCTTTCAGCCCTCTCAGCCTTGCCCTTCTATCCCTCCTAAGTGAGACGTTATCTTCCTCTTGGCCATACTCCATCCAGTATGCTCACTCCTCTTTCTTTCTTACTCTGCCAGACTCTCTGGGCTCCCCGCTTTGTAAATCCTACGTCTCATCAAGCTTTGTTGTCCTTTGGTGCCCATTTCCTCTTTCTGATGTAGCTCCACACATAAGACCATACCCTCTCTGTTGCTCAGAAAGTGCATGTGGGTTGACTGAGTTGTCACCATTTCTTTTGTCACCTGGTCGCCCCATGACTGCCTTAGCCACCTGCATCCCCAGCCTTGGAGTGGTACGCAGTGACTTCCTTCCATTCTCTCAGTGTGTTGTCTGTCCACACATATTTGTGTCACAGTTGCCTTCTATTGCTGTGATAAAACACTGACCAAATCAGCTTAGGGAGGGAAGGCTTTGTTTGGCTATCGTTTCCCTGTCCGTCATTGGAGGAAGTCAGGGCAGGAACTGAAGGGAGACCATGGAGGATCGCTGTTCACTGGCTTGCTCTCCATTGTTTGCTCAGCCTTACACAACTCAGGACAACCTGCCCAACATTGGCACTGCCCATAGTGAGCTGGAACCTCTCACATCAATCATTAATCAAGAAAATTCCCCACAGGGTTGTCTGTGTATCAGGCCAGTCTGATAGAGGCAGCCCTCAGTGGAGGGTCCTTCCCAGACTCCAGCTGCTGTCAAGTTGACAAGAACACAAACCAGCTCACTTTGACAAACAAGGGAATCACTGAAGCAGTTGAGGGGGAGAAGCAGCTGGTGCTCCATAAGTGTCGGGGGTGGAAGGTGTGTGGTCTGGGCCCAGTGCCGTAGTGAAAGAGCCGATTTAAGAGTTGCTACAGCTGATTAAGTTTGATTGATCACACAGCTTCACTTTAACTAGCCACTCAGAAAAGACTGTGTGTCGCGTGTGAGCACACGCGTGGCTCTTTTTTTTTTTTTTTTAACCATTCAGGCCAAAAGCCTTTTACCTGTGTGTCTATGGCCACCAGGAGTGTCACCTGGTCGTGACTGTTAGTCCACCGATTGAATAAATAGTATTTCAGATCAGGAACTGGGCTTGTCACCATCTTGCCAGCCATGCGCTCAGAAGAAGGTGTGCATTTGGGCACCCTGTGTATTGCACGTCTATGGCATGTGAAGAGGCTGTTGGTAGAGGCTGTGAGGATGTGGGGGGGGGGCGGGGTATGCTGTTGAAAACTACTACTGAATCCACGCATCACATCAGGGTGACCTTAAGGTGTGGGCCACAGAGATAGTCACTGGGGAAGGGGAAGGCATTTGTGTTTTCCATGATCCCTGCCCTTGCCCAGGGCTCGGGTGAGGAAGAGTGCAGATACAGTCACTGGGAACAGTGGTGCCTTTGGTTCTGGATGAGGTAAAGAGATCAGGCTCCAGGCAGTCAGGAGGAATGGGGCTACTGTCTGCAGATCGTGGTCACAACCGAGTCTAGTATTTGGGAATATGTTATATGAGATATTTTCCTAAATCAGTGGTACTCGACCTTTAGGTCATGATCCCTTTGGGAAGTTAAATGATTCTTTTATAGGAGTCTCTAAGACCATCAGAAAACACAGATGTTTACATTACAATTCATAACAGTAGGAAAATTATAGTTATGAAGTAGCAATGAAAATAATTTTATGGTTGGGGTCACCATAACATGAGGAACTGTACTTAAGGGTTACAGCAGCCTCCGGAAGAGCGCAGACTGACTGTCCTCTCTCCCCTCACAGACTGCGTGTTTCCGAGAAGAGCGCGACGTGCTGGTGAACGGCGACTGCCAGTGGATCACTGCGCTGCACTATGCCTTTCAGGATGAGAACTACCTGGTAGGCCTGGGTGCTGGGGCACACACCTGCCAGGACTCTTCCCAACAGTATGGCTCCTCCGTGCTGCCACTCAGAGGAAGACAGTGTAGCGTGGACCTCGTCGAGTACATGCTAGCCTGCATAAAACTGAGAGCTTTGTTTCAGTGTCATAGCCCTAGGGTAGAATCTTTAAAAACCAGGTTTTTCAAAGTTTGTACATCATTTTTTTTCTCAAGCCACTAGTTTGCTGCATGGCTTGGTTCTTAAAACATTTTAAGCGTATGAAACACTATTTTTGTTTCTTCTTTTCTGTTTTGCATCATGTATAACTATAAGAAACTCAGCTGCATGGTAGCACACCTGGGTCCCAGTAATGTGAGGGCTGAGGCAGTGGTCAGGAGTCTGAGGGAAGCAGCAGCACATGAGACCGTGAGCCCCAGCTCTGCACTACACGGCTCCTTCCTCCTTTCTCGGGTGCGTCTCCAGGGGTGTGAGTGCCTTGGGGGGTCTCCTCAGGGTGTCTCTGCTCTTGAGTCAGCTTTGTGGTCCACACGTGTGGGTTTGAGTGTGGGCAGCTGTGAAACACTCCAGGCCTCAGGCTGCCTTGTGTAGAGTTCCAGTCTTGGGTGACTTTCCAGATGCCCTAAGCCAGCAGACTGTTTCCAAATGGCCTCTGGGGACTGCAGAGATCATGGGCCATGCTTACCTCCCTCTGCTCAGTGCTTTTGCCTCAACAATGACTGAACAGGGTGTAATCACTGTTGTCTCCCAGCCTCCAAGTGGGGATCTGAGGCCTTCTCTATGTTTGCCCTGTGAAGCTCCTTGGTCAAGTGTCTGTTTGCCAAAAATTTTTGTTCATTTTAGAACAATCTCTTTCAGACAACAAAAATCTCTGAGGTTTGAACAACCAGGATGTGGTAAATGGTGTATAGTGTATCATTTATTTAGAGAGGTTTATTTTGTCCCAGCAGATGGCAGCTGATATCTGATGAAAACCTCAAGATACATTAGGCCACGGTCAGCCTTCTCAATGACTATGATATAAGCCTTTGTGAATACCATCTTTTTATAACTGGGGTACAGAGTGTGTGGCTGTGAGCTCACAGTCTTTATACAGATGACAGCAGCCATGTCAGGGTCCCTGCTCTGGTTTTCTGGGACAGGTGGTTACTGTTCCTCAGTGTCTGATGAGTGTTTCTGCCCGAGCATTCAGATAGGCATCCTCCAGAGCTCTTCTTACTCTTCTGATTTGACTTTCTGGGGACTCCTAGGCAACATGGGTCTGTTCAGTAGACGACAGGTTTTTTGTTTTTTTAATCCCTCAAATGAGTAGTGTGATGGTGTGTGAAGTGTGAGACAGGCATTGCCAGGGGTGTTCTACTCTCACACATATCACTTAGGAATCTCCCGTGGAGATGCCAGTTCTTGGGTTACCATCTAGGATGGGCCAGAGCACAGAGGACTTGTTGGAATAGGAACTGTGCTGTCGTAAGGGAGAGGAGGGGGCAGATATGGGAGATGCTGCTGCATACCTGTGCTGGCCATGTTGAGATGTGCCACATCTGGGAGCATGCTGGTGCTCACCCTGTGCTCTCCTAAGGGATGCTGTCCCCGGTCCTCCAAGAATGTCCTTCAGCAGCTGCTGACTCCTTTCCTCCAGGGTTCTAAATTGTCTACCCACCACCCCTCCACACATAACACCTTGCCTGTCTGAATGGCCTCACAGTCCCAGTGGTCCCCACCATAGCTGCTGAGCTCTTGCTGCAAGCTCTGGCTTCCTCTCTCACTGCACCTAGGCTCAGGTCTTGCTGTCTCTGTCCTGCCATTGCTCCAACTGCCACATCCATCTCTTCCCCTCCTGGCCTCTTTACACACCCTCGGCTGTTAGATGCCCCACAGCCTGTGCTCAGTAGCTTCTGGTCATGTGGCTGTGCCAGACAGGCTTGTTTTCTGGCCTTCCATTGCTCTCTGTGCTCCCAAGGGTACTAAAAGGCTGACTGTTGAGGCGGGGCAGAGGTGCTGCGTGATAAATGGATAATTTAGTGCATGTCCACCAGAAGGCTGTGTGCAGCGGAGCTGAGCAGGGTGCAGGAGACAGGAGACCTGCTGTGCAGAAGTAGTTGGGAAGCAGGCTGAGGTGGCGTTCACAGTGGGGACACAGGAGGAAGGAAGGCTTTGTAGAGGAGCGGACACTTGAGGGGAATTTTGGGAGTGGGATGAGGGCTGTTGATTACACTGAGTCAGGGTGCTCTCTCAGATGGTGGCATAGTGATCACCTCCTTCCATACAGCATGCTTCCTTTACTGTTAGGATTGTGGGCCTGAGGCAGATCTCTGAGTAGCCAGGCGATGGTGGCGCATGCCTTTAATCCCAGCACTTGGGAGGCAGAGGCAGGCAGATCTCTGTGAGTTCGAGGCCAGCCTGGTCTACAAGAGCTAGCTAGTTTCAGGGTAGGCTCCAAAGTCTAGCTCATGTAGCTGAAGGCACAGAGTGCGGTTGTCACACAGAGTAATGCTGTTCCTGTGTTATATCTCGATATTTGTTAAAAGACGATTTCCCTGGCTCAGTTAACCAGACCATGGTAATTCCTTACTATGGTGGTGACTTAAAAGTTATGTTGACCCGGAGATGAGAGTGCCTGTTTTTCTGTGTGTCCTAGAGGCTGAATATTTCCCAGTAGTGGAGCTATGGGGTGGCCTGCAGTGATCCTCCTATCCCAAACCTCTCTGCTGCAATGAGATGCTTCCATTAGGGCCTCTGCAGCTCTGGGGTTTCCTGGCATGAGCCTCTGAGTGTTGCATGGGAGAAGCTGTTACCAAGCAGCGTGTTTGTGCAGGCATACTGTGTACCTGGCACACTGGCCTCAGGCCTGCACAAGCAAAAGAAGCACTCAGTTCGTTAGCAGAAGACATTTTCCCCATACAGTAGTAGCTGTCTGGCCTGCCTTTGGCTGAGAGTACCTCCTTTCCTGCTCTCTGATGGTGTTATCTTTTCAACAAGAGCTGCTGGTCTGTGATTTTAGATAGCCCACTTCCCTCTCTGATCAGCGTCCTCTTGTGACTCAAGGACCTGGAGGACTCACCCCCACAGAGCTGGATAGTCTGTTTATGGGCTGAGCTCCTGCTTCAGATCCCTGGCTCTTGATGGGCTTTCTCCGTGAGCGATGCCTTCAGCTCTTCTTCACCGATGAGCTGTGTTGTTCAGTGAACTCTCCTCTCTGCCATGTGCATTTGGATTGCAGCAGAACCACAGACAACAGGGTGTTTTCTGAGAGAGGGGATCAGGGCATGTGCCTGTAATCCTAGCGCCCTAGGGCCTGGGGCAGGAGGCCGGCCTGAGGTTAAGAACTGTATTCTCTCTTTCTAATTTGTAGTACTTGGTTATGGATTACTATGTGGGCGGTGATTTGTTGACCCTGCTGAGTAAATTTGAAGACAAGCTTCCAGAAGACATGGCAAGGTTCTACATTGGCGAAATGGTGTTGGCCATTGATTCGATCCATCAGCTTCACTACGTGCACAGGTAACCACCTTTTCATGACATTTATGAATACTACATTAAACATTAAAATTCTCATTTTCACTGGGATCCTGTTCCTGGTCTTGAGCTTCAGGTTCAGGAATCCTTCAGTTGACAAGTACTCACTGAGCAACTGAGTGTCAGCATAGGGTGGTTTGTCCCTGTCACCCTTAGCCTGCAGCATCCAGTCCAGTTGTGATGGCCTGATTCCCAACAGCTGAAGCACCTGGGCTTTTAGGGGTCCATTTACAGAGCCCATCCCTACTTGCCTGTCCTCACTGGCACTCACGTAGTTCCATCCCACTGCACCTCCATGCCCTCCTCTGTCCATACTGGCCCGTGATGCCCTCTCAGGGAAGGAGAGGGCTAAAGCGTAGGTGTTTCTGTCACAGCCGTGGGAAAGGCCAGAAGAACGGTGCTTCGGCTGCAGGTGCATTCCCATAGGATCCCTGTCCCAGTTAGAAAATAACATCTGGGAGAATCTGTGAAATGTCTCTGACTATTACAGCTAAGCCTTGTGATGGATGAAAGTGGACATTTTTTAAAAGGAGGATTTGTGTTTGTGTGTGCGCCACTTTTGTGAGTGCTGAAAAATGCAGAAGGATTGTCAGATTGCTAGAGCTAGAGTTTCAAGTAGTCACGAGCTGCCTACGGTGGGTGCTGGGAACCAAACTTCTGTCCTCTGGAGAACGCCAAGTGCTTGCTTAACCACTGAGCTGTCTCTTCAGCCTCTAAAATCCCTTTGTTTTTATTTGATTTTTTTTCTTATGTCTGTTTGTGTGAGCATAAACACTTACACACACACCTCACTGCCTTGAGACAGGGTCTCTCACTACACTGGAGCTTGCTGTCTCATGTGCTGGCCAGCCACTCTGTCCCCAGTGTTGGGGTTCCAGATACAGGTGGCTACACCCAGCTCTCTACATTGGTGCTGGGGATTTGAACTCATGCCCTCAAACTTACGGAGCAGGTACTCTTAACCACTGAGCCATCTCCCTAGCCCAAGTGTATACATCTTAAAATTTTGTTTTATTGTTAGATTTGTTTGTTTGTTTTAGGGAGAGTGTTTACCTAAGGCAGACTCAGTCATCTGTCCTGTTACAGAGGCACAGACTTTATTAAAATTAATAAAAAGGGAGGCATTGTGGAGACCCAGAAATATGAGCCTATTTCTACCTTGTCTGATGGTCAAGGTTGTCAAAGTTGACAAAGGTTGACAGTCCTGACTCCGGATGTGTTTACTTGGTTCTTTAGACATTAAGATGGCCCATAAAGTAGACCCGTTCTGTTCTGACAGGATGTACTTCTATTCTTCCTTTTGTAATATGGGAAATGGCTGCCTTCGGGATACTTGGTCAAGGGTGACTTCACTGCCTAAACAGCAGATTGTCAGTGACTTGATGTCTCAAAGTGTTAAAGCGATCAACTGTTTGAGTTGTCCTTTTTGTCACGTTAAAGAAGCCTTTTGCAGCCTTCTTCCCCCTTTTGTGTTGGGTATAAAAGTGTATGGAAATTTAGACACAGGCGGTTTCAGTATTCACTAAAACGCCTTCCCGGTACTGTTCTGTGGTTTTTGCTATATTATTTTTTATGTATCTTTGTGTTCGTTACTTATATTTCTAAATCCCCACGTCCCTGCCCTGGTAAGTGGTGTTTTTGTCAAGGCTGGTCCCTGACAGGAGAGGTACTTGTGCTGTGGGAATCAGAAGACAACTGTCTAGCAATGTTTTCTCCTTCCCTGTCTAAGGATTGAACTCAGCTCATCAAACCTTGCGGCAAGCGACTTTACCCACTGAGCCATCTTGTTGGCTCCAAACTATAATTTTCTCTGGAATGAATGTTTTCCTCCATACTTCTCTGAGGCTCTGTCATGAGGCCCATAGACCATACCGTGCTGTAGCTCTGTACAGTAGGGAGGCGTGTCTCCTCTACTCGCGCTCGGTCATCTGCAGTCTTTGCTCCCCTGGGCTCATTCTTTCCTGTGGTGGTTCCTTGAGAGGGGACTTGAGGTGGTAACTTTCACCCAGGGAGCACGTCAAGCTGCATGTCACTTCCTGAGATTTTTGACATTGCAGCTTCTGTGTTTTCCTACTCCCCAAAACTCTGCAGAGATGTCTCAGTGGTGTGGATATGTTCTCTGCTCATTATGTGTTTCTGGGGATCCAGGGCCTTGGGTGAACTGGGCACACACTGGTGCTGCTCTCCACCCAGCTGCCTCAGGCCTCTGCGAGGAGGCTCCCTAAGGGAGCACAGCACCCACTGGGGAAGGAAGGACTTTTCCATTTCACAGAGCGCAGCTTCATTACCAGGGAATGCAGCAGGGCCCTGCTAGGTGGCATTCACCCCCTGGGGACCACAGAGTACACAGTGCTCCCTGTAGCTCAGAGAGCGTTTGTCAGTGCCCCGTCCCCCATGCTCTTTATTGGGTATGCCTGCTTCTCTCGCTTGTTGCAGTTCTTAGATTACTGTTCATATTTCCCTACTGAGGATCAAACCTAGAACTTAACATTCTACCACTGAGTTACTCCACACACAGCCCTTTTTTCATGAGACAGTTTCCACCAGTTGCCCAGACAGGTCTTGTACTTGTTGTCTTCCTGAGTAGCTGGGATCATAGGTATGCATGCTACCAGGTCTGGCTATTACAGTTCAGTTTTTCTTTTTAAAATACATACATATGTGTATGTATATGTATCTGTGTGTATGTATGTACATGTGTGTGTATGTATGTACGTGAGCACAGCTGTGTATATGGAAGCCTGCAGAGGCCAGGTGCTATGAGCTGCCCAGCTTGGACTGGGAACCAAACTTGGGCCCTCTAGAAGAGCAACAAGTGTTCTTAATCACTGAACCAGCTCTCAAATGCTGTGTGTGTGGGGGGAGACAAGTGGCCATGTGTGTTCGATACATGTATGGAGATTGGAGAATTAATTCTCCCCTTCTACTCTTAATATGGGTTCCAGGATAGAACTCAGATCACTAGGCTTCACCCCCAAGCCATCACACTAGCCCTGTTTTGGTTCATAACATTTAGATTTTGTCTCTGTGACAAAACTTTGCCAGCTTCATAATACAGACAGAAATATCTTTGTCATGGGCCTCTTAGGATATTAGGTTATATTTTATTTATTTATTTAATGTGCACTGGTGTTTTGCCTGCATGCGTGTCTGTGTGAGGGTGCCAGATCCCCTGGAACTGAGTTACAGATACTTGTGAGCTGCCATTTGGCAACTGGGAGTTGAACCCAGGTGCTCTGAAAAACCAGCTAGTGTTCTTTAACTGCTGACCCATCTCTCCAGCCCCAATTAGGTTCTATTTTAAATAGCTTATTTTTTCCCTTTTTTCTCCTATTTAGAAAACTCCTTTCTTTTATTTTTTAAATTTTTTTTTATCAATGTGTACATGTATTTTCCTGCTTGTCTGTATGTGTGACACGTGTGTGTGCTCATGGAGGTCAGAAGAAGGCATCAGATTCCCAGGTGCTGGAGTTACAGGTGACAGAGCTGCTTGATGTGAAAGCTAGGAATCACGCCTGGACATCTCTCCAGCCCTTCCTCAGTCATTTGACCTCTAGGAGTAAGACTTTATAATTCAAAAACGTTTATTCTCAAACAAACTCGATTCAGATTGTATGTAGATGGCCCACCTAGAGTCAGTGCTGTCCAGTCTCAGGTAGGTGTGCATGCTACATTTGGCAGTGTCAGAAGTGAGTCTCTGGGGTGCACAAATGGCATTGTGCTGTTGGTGAACTCAACAGCAGAGCTCAAGCACAAGCCACAATTGGGCTCCTTTCTTCTTTGCTAGGGCTGTGGGTCATGACCCCTTTGGGGGTCAAATGACCTTTTCTCAGGGTCATTTAATTATGATTCTTAACAATAGAACAATTACAGTTTTGATGTAGCAATGAAATAATTTTATGGTTGGGGGTCACCACAACACAAGGAACTGTATTAAAGGGTCGCAGTGTTAGGAAGGTAGAGAACCGCTGCTCTGTGGGCTGAGAGGCTCTGTGCACTGACCCCTTCTTCACAGCTGGACTTCTGCAAACTTCACAGCCTCTACCTGGTGCTCAAGGAAACAAGTGACAAAACTAGGACCCAGAAGCACTCAGGCCCTTGTATGCAGCCCCTTCCTGAGACGTCAGCTTCTAGGGACCTGAAACCAAAGACAGTGAGAGGTGCACAGAGGATTACGGCGAGAACAGTGGGTATGCCCAGAGAAAACAGGGTGTGTTTCACAGGCATGTTGACGCAGATCAGCTGCAAGTTAGTAAGTGGGCATCCAGAGGGCAAAAGGAGCCTCGAAAAACTCAAGTGAGGGGGACAGAAAGCAGGGTAGAAGATAAAGCAGAAGAAACTCTCAGAAGTGCTAGTCAGGTGTCCTCTTGTGCAGCTGCCTGGTGCAGCCCGGCGATGGAAGCCTGACCTGGGTGCACTGAACACCCATACTGCTGTGGGACTGGGACTGTCTTGATCGCTCATGGGAAGGAAAGGCTTTCAGAATACAGGGGAGTTTTGTCAGATGTTTTTTTTGTTTTTCTCTGCTGGTGAACAGGAACGGGAATTTAGTTTTAGATGGGTAGATAACACCACACAGCTAAGGAAAGGAGACAGCACAGCACTGACTAACTAGTCTTCTGAGGCCCCAGGATTAGTGGTGGCGTTCATGTCAGCCGGTTCTGTATCTAACTTGTGATACTTGGTCCTAGCCAAGACATCCCTTAAGCCATTGCCATAATTATTTGGTTACATTTGTGTGTGTTGGTATGAATGTAGGCACATGCATGTAAGGAGGTTAGAGGACAAACTTCAGGAGTCCCAGGTATCAAACTTAGGTTCTCGGCTTGATAGCCATTACATTTACCCATGGAGCATCTCTCTGGGTCCTGGGTTTTTAATTAGTTAACTTGAGTGGCCTTTTGTGGCAAGAGACTACAATATTAAAGGAGCCTTGGAAATGAAAATTAGCTTTGCCTGTTTTAATTATATATACTGAACCATACCATATATATAAATTGTTTGTTTTTGTTTTTGAGGTGATATCTTGCCAACAAGATAGCCTGGAACTTGATCCTTTTGCTACAGCCTCTCTAACCCTGAGCTTACAAGCATGTGGAATGTTCTCAGGTTCTATTTCAGATGGAAACCGTGTTTTATTATCTGGTTTCCTTATGTCCATTGGGTTCCTTTGCGGGCTCCCATCTCAGTCAGTCTCCAGCTCTAGTCTGACTCTGGTGTGTTGTCTAGGTTCCTTCCCTTAGTGCTTCCATTAGGTTTGATTTAAACTCACTTTCCCTTAAGCATCTTGTAAATTAGTCTTCATTTGAGGTTACAGTTTATCTTTTTCTCCTGTTTCTTCCTTTAATTAAATCCTCTTCCTGGGTTTGTTTTTTCCTAGTGTTTTTCCACTCTGGCATTTTGGTTTCCCCGCTGTTCCTTTCTTTATGTCATATCTCCCCCACCTTTCCTTCTTTTTCTAGTCTCCCATTGCAGCCCAGGCTGACCTCTAGCTTTGCCTTTCGCGTCTGTGTTTATTCAGGTTCAAGTGCTGTGCTAGTTTTCTCCTGTTTCTGACTTGTGGTTTTGTGGCAGGATCCCTGTTGCCCTGCGCCTCCCCCCCCCCCCGTGTGGCGTGGGGCTGCATTGCAGCCTGCACACGCACTCCTGCACACGCACTCTAGCAGTTGATGCTGGACATGTTTTGTCTGTTGTGTGTGGTGCTGCTGCAAACAGACTTGAGCGTGACTTTGGTGGACGTGTTCTCTTGCTTTCAGGGTAGTCTATGATGACTTTATTCTCAGGGCTGTGAATATGCTTCAGCCCAGCATTTGCGCATAGGCAATTGACAGTGTGGGCTTTAAGTGTCTTCCTTGGCTGTGTGACTGTGCCATTTGCTACAGGCTACTCAGCTTCAGTGTGTAGAACAGCTTGTTAGCCTGCAAACAGTTGTGTCCACCTCTTCCCTGACTCCATTACTTCTTCTGATACGGATCCCTCCTGGTAGCATCTGCTCATCTCCCTCCATGCTGCTTGTCCCTTGGTCTCCGTTTCTATTTCTCCAAGCGTGGTGCCATCTGAGGCAGCATTGCACAGTCGCTATTTGGATGCCTTTTCTCTTTAAGATGGAGGAGAGAGAGAGTGCGCACATGAGAGCATGCAGAGGCTAGAAGAGGGTATCAGATACCTCAGAGCTGGTTTTACAGGCATTTGGGGAACCCCTGGCTATTATGTGGTTGCTGGGATTCAAAGATTGCGTAGCAAGCCCCATTAACTACTGAACCATCTCCCTAACTCTTAGATGTTATTTTCTGGCCCTGTGCTGATGAGCCCCTTCAGGAAGGCAGTGGATACTCGGGAACCTTAGTAGGTGGCAGGTGACAGGAGTTGCAGTGCTGCTGGGGGAGGGGTTGGCATCTGTGACAACTCTGCTGGTGCTGCTCCAGTTGCTCTGCTCGGTTATGGCTGCTCTTGGGCGACCACGGTTCCCTGTGAGCCCGCTGGGACAGTTAACTTACTCTGCTTATTTCACCAACAGAGACATTAAGCCTGACAATGTCCTTTTGGATGTGAATGGTCATATCCGCCTGGCTGACTTTGGATCGTGTTTGAAGATGAATGATGATGGCACTGTAGGTATTTTTGTTGAAGATTGCCATTTGCTTTTGAGTTTGACTTGTAGTTAAAAGGGGACTAAGTGTTCAGTTTGACATAAAATTAAGAAAATCCAGTTTTTGAATGTAAATTAAGAAAATGAATCTGTTTAGAAGACAATTGAAATTTTCTATTTGAGGAATTTTTAAAATTTGAAAATCATGTGTGTGTACATGCTGTGTGCAGATTTGTGTGCATGAGTGTACAGGTGTGCATGCACATGTATGCATCTGGAGGCCAGAGGCCAGCCTGGGGTAAATTCCTCAGAAGCTGCCCACCTTTCCTTTTGGAGGCAGGTCCCTCACTGACCTGGAACTCACAGGCTCTGTTGATTGGCCAGTGGTCCTGGGGCCCGCCTGTCCTCCCTCCCCAGCACTGGGTTTATAATGGTGTGCCATTGTGCTACCCCACCCCCCACTGCCAGCTTCCTTTAACAGTGTGGGTTATAACGATAGAACACAAGATTCTCATCTTGTAAGGGATCTTGAGGAAGTCTAGTTTATTGACTAGACTCTTCCAGCCCTTCTTTTCTGTTTTTGCGATGACATATGGGTGCCATTGGGGATTTGTCAGGCTCCTCAGAGCCCTGGGTGGCTGTAAGCATGCTACACTGCAGCAAGTGAGACCAGCCCTTCCCTCCTTTGAAAAGCCCTATCCGTCTTGGAGGGCCAGCTCCAGGTAGCTTTCTGCAAGCTGAGCTTTCTCTTGTAGTTATCGGCAGGCCTTAGTGCAGAGTGCTGTGAGCCCCAGATGTGGGACAGGAGAGTGCCTGGTTCACCTGGTACCTCAGGTCAAATCAACTCTGCAGCTAGGTGGCCTGTGAGTAGTTGGTGTGTCTTACCTCGCTGGCCAGCTCCCCGCCCTCTTTTACTGCACTCTGTGTCATCGCATTCTTTCCTATGACTGCAGCAGCCCTTGCAGTCCCATACAGGAGGTTCTGACCCTTTAAATCCTACACTAAAAGGAGTCCCAGACAGGTCCTGCCAGTATATTTTGGGACATCTATGTGCAGACACCAGCTGACCATGCTGCACAGACCATGGGGCTCCAGCTGACACCGTGCTGCACCGGCCACGGGGCTCCAGCTGTCCGTGCTGCACAGGCGTGGAACTGTTTGTACTCTCCTCCACTGCCCTGTGCTTTTTTTTTTTTTTTTTTTTAAATTTCAACCTTCATGTTAACTTGTTGGTAGGTTGGTGCTGTGGTCAAATCTATTCTGGTAATGAGAGCACAGTGTCCGTGGGTGCATTTACGTTGCCATCTACCACAGTGGACATTTACTCACCCCTGCCGCCCTTACTACTTACGGCCACTGCAGGCTGCTGTGCTGAAAAGTGCCAGGCAGACCCCTGCTGTCTGTCCACTGAGTAAGCACCTCTTACACTGCTTACCCCCCAGACCCTCTTTCCAAAGGGGACCTTAGAGAGTCTAGTCTCTTCTTAGATGGGCCTGTGACCACTGCCCCATTCCTGCCCTGCTTTTGCCCCATCTGTGTATCTCATCCTCTTCTGCTTTTTTGTGGTGGTTGGCTCTCCCCGATACAGCACTGCTCGAGTGCCTGCTGATGTGGACTGTAGGGAACTGATCTCTTTGTGGGGATAGCTACCACCCTCTCAGGCCCCTAAGCAGAGACTCTTGGGAACGCAGTTGGTGCTGGGCCAACTTGCCTGTTTTCTCTCTGGGTACTCAGGGTGGGCTGTGCTAGGAAGTCATAGCCCCTGGGGGCTTGTTAGAAGCCAGCGTATGCTTTTCCTTAGGCTTTGTGTTGGACAGAAAAGTCAAGGGCTGGCCTGGACACGGAGCCCTTAGATTACCCTGGGAGCATGGGCAGCAGGTGTAGGGTTGCTGCCTCTGGGGACTTTTATGTCACGGCTGCTCTGTTTTCTGCAGCTGCAGGGTTCTAAGGGAAGCAGACAGAGATATGTAGTTGTTAACGATGCTGTCGGGCTTCCCTTCATCACCCCTTCTTCTCCCAAGGTTCAGTCTTCAGTGGCTGTGGGTACACCTGACTACATCTCACCAGAGATCCTGCAGGCCATGGAGGATGGCATGGGCAAATATGGACCTGAGTGTGACTGGTGGTCGCTGGGCGTCTGCATGTATGAGATGCTGTATGGAGAAACGCCATTTTATGCAGAGTCACTGGTGGAGACCTATGGCAAGATCATGAACCATGAGGTGAGATGCTGTAGGCTGTTGTAGTGCCCGCATGGGCTGGCGGGGTGGGCAGCAGTGAAGGAACCATGAGGCTGTTCTAGTGCCTGCACAGGCTGGTGGGGAGGTGGAGGCTAATGGTGTTCAGGCCAGATGGGGTGGCGGGACAGGAGAGGTAGGCAGAAGTTTGTGATGTCATCAACATAAGATGGTGACACTGCACACGTGGGACGGAAAGGAGGAGATACTGTGTACGTAATGGAGCCTGTGTTCACTGACCAAACTCCTTGGAGGAGAAGCAGGCTTGTGTTGAACAATCCATGTGTCATTTAGAGCCTAGAGTGGTGCTGGGAAGTCCTTGTAGACACTTCGGCTTTAGATACCACCTGGGACACAGTCATGAGTGAGCTCACCTCCACGTAGGGCATCCTCGTTCCTTCCCCATCCCAGTATGTTCCTTTTTTCCCTTTTCAGGGTTTTTATTTTTCACTTTGATGTTGTGTCCTTGTTCTCTCCATCTCCACCTCAGCCCCACAGCACACACTTGACTGACCTACCACAGAACTGCACACCCAGCCCTGGAGATCCATGGGCAGGATTCCTTTTTCTGTCTGCTGTAACACAAACACGACCTGGCATGTATGTGTGTATATGCCTACACATCCCAGAAAACTGAGTTGTATGTAGTTGACCTGTATTTCAACCAGTCTCCCATTAATTGCTCATGTTGGGTCAAGATTAACATGAAAATTGCTTTAAATTTCACTCCAAGTCAAAGTAAAAACTATATTTAGAATATTTTTCAGTATGGGGGGCAATTCCATCAGTAAAGTGTTTGCTGTGTAGTTGTGCACACCTGATTTGAAGCCCCAGAACCCAAGTAAAAGGTGTGGAGGTACACAGCTGTATCCCCTTGGAGAGTCAGGTGTGGAGGTGCACAGCTGTATCCCCTTGGAGAGTCAGGTGTGGAGGTGCACAGCTGTATCCCCTTGGAGAGTCAGGTGTGGAGGTGCACAGCTGTATCCCCTTGGAGAGTCAGGTGTGGAGGTGCACAGCTGTATCCCCTTGGAGAGTCAGGTGTGGAGGTGCACAGCTGTATCCCCTTGGAGAGTCAGGTGTGGAGGTGCACAGCTGTATCCCCTTGGAGAGTCAGGTGTGGAGGTGCACAGCTATATCCCCTTGGAGAGTCAGGTGTGGAGGTGCACAGCTGTATCCCCTTGGAGAGTCAGGTGTGGAGGTGCACAGCTATATCCCCTTGGAGAGTCAGGTGTGGAGGTGCACAGCTGTATCCCCTTGGAGAGTCAGGTGTGGAGGTGCACAGCTGTATCCCCTTGGAGAGTCAGGTGTGGAGGTGCACAGCTGTATCCCCTTGGAGAGTCAGGTGTGGAGGTGCACAGCTATATCCCCTTGGAGAGTCAGGTGTGGAGGTGCACAGCTGTATCCCCTTGGAGAGTCAGGTGTGGAGGTGCACAGCTATATCCCCTTGGAGAGTCAGGTGCAGAGGTGCACAGCTGTCGCCGATTGAGAGTCAGGTGTGGAGGTGCACAGCTGTATCCCCTTGGAGAGTCAGGTGTGGAGGTGTACAGCTGTATCCCCATGGAGAGTCAGGTGTGGAGGTGCACAGTTGTATCCCCATGGAGAGTCAGGTGTGGAGGTGCACAGCTGTATCCCCGTGGAGAGTCAGGTGTGGAGGTGTACAGCTGTCGCCCATGGAGAGTCAGGTGTGGAGGTGCACAGCTGTATCCCCATGGAGAGTCAGGTGTGGAGGTGCACAGTTATCACCCCATGGAGGGACAGGCAGAGTCTGGAGCCAGCTAGTCCAGACAAATCAGTGAGGTCTAAGTTTTATATGAGAGACTGTCTCAGAAACTAAGTAGATAAATAAAGGTGGAAGGTAATTGAGGAAGACCTCAGTGTGGACCTTTGGTGCACACAACAAGCACACAAAGTAGAGGCAGATTCTTAACTCATAAATAAGTGCTTCCTAGAGAGACTTCACACAGTGCATACTCGCCTCGAGTAACTGGCAGCTCAGCTCTCGGCCCGCGACGTGTGGTACGTTGTGTGACTGGGCATCTGTTCATGTGTTTCAGTATTTATTTCTGTACCACACAGGTACATGGTTCTCATTGTTGGTGTCTATTCTGTTCTTTTTAAACAAACCCCTTCCATAGGAATTCAGCTGAACACTTGTTCTCTTGGTCAGGGTGCAAATGTGAGGTGTTAGGAGTTTTAATCTGTTCTTTGTCCCCGACAATTAAGGAGTGTGTGGTTTGTAGTTTTCTTGCAGCGTAAAGTGTGGATTCTTGAGGCTGTTTTCTTTTAAGATGCAGTGTTGGCCCAGCACTGAGAGGGCTGTGCCGCATGCTGTTTGGAGAGGAAGAAATAGAATCTGTCATTGTCATTTGTGGGTAGGAGTTAACAAGCCAGCTATGATAAGTCAGTTTATCTTAATTAATTTTCTTCTCATGCATGTGGGTGCATGTGCCACAGTGCACATTGAAGCCAGGGGACAACTTTGTGAAGTTCTCTCCTCCGTTAACATGGGTTCTAGGGATCAAACTCCATTTGCAGGCTACAAGGCAAGTGAGTGCCTTTTACCCATTGAGCCATCCCACAGGCCCCAAGGGAATGATTTACTTGTTTGCCTTTGTGGAATTAAAATTACCTAGCTTTGGATTACATTTGGTAAATTGTAAAGTAAGGATTATTTCCTGTACTGTCTGCACATCTGAGGTTTCCCTAACTATGTCCTCTGGCCATCCCTTCCTCCCCAGGAGCGATTTCAGTTCCCATCCCATGTCACTGATGTCTCTGAAGAAGCAAAGGATCTTATTCAGAGACTGATATGCAGCAGAGAACGCCGGCTTGGGCAGAATGGAATAGAGGACTTTAAAAAACATGCATTCTTCGAAGGCCTGAATTGGGAAAATATACGAAACCTAGAAGCTCCGTACATCCCTGATGTGAGCAGTCCTTCTGACACATCCAACTTCGACGTGGATGATGACATGCTGAGAAACACTGTGAGTGTCCCGGCCTCTCCTCCCCGGGCTGCCTCCCGGTGGGTCTAAGTGTCAGGCTACCGTTTGCTTAACAAGTCAGTCAGTGGCAGAACTGTTCTAATCTTCGAAACTATTTGACAGCTGAGCTGGAGAGATGGCTTAGCAGTCAAGATTACCTGGTGCTCTTCCAGAGGGACCCGGATTCTGTGCCCATTACCCATATTAGGCAACTCACAGCTGCTCCCCACTCCACCTCTAGGGGCTCCAACATCTTTCTTTGGTCTTTGCAGGCACTGTATACATGAGGCATAAACACAGACACACACACACAAAGTAAAAATTAAAGTAGCTGAAGCACACACCTTCAATCCCAGCAAGTCTACATAGTGAGTTCCAGGCCTGCCAGATGTACACAGTAAGATCTGTCTAAAAACAAAAATGTTTTTTAATTTGGCAATTATTTTTAAGTCTTCAGCTTGGTCCTTAGTGTTGCTTTTAAAAGACGAGGGATTACTCTTTTGACAAAAATTCACTCTTGTTATGGCACACATCTGAAATCTTTTGCTTTTGTTTTTTCATATTTTGTACCTTTTTATTTAGTGTTGATTCATTATTATGTGATGGCTTCATTGTTGCCATGACTACTTCATGTATATAAAAGCTTCAGAAGCACAGGAAGCCTGGCCTGTAGGCCTCTCCCTGTGAGCCATCTTACCAGCCTGCATTAATGCTGCTTTTATAGCTGGCTCAGTAGTGACCACAGTAGTAAGGTTTTTGCACTCTTTTTGGCGGCATGTGTTGCTTATGTGAAGGGAGATTGTTTAATCTGTGTTATGTGTGTTCTGATGCAGGAAATATTACCTCCCGGCTCGCACACCGGCTTCTCTGGATTGCATTTGCCATTCATCGGCTTCACATTCACAACAGAAAGGTAAGGCTGGGTCAAGCTCCCATCACTCTTCACAGCCTGAGAGTGGGCTCTCGAGCTTTTGCTCATGCCATAGGGCTGGGAGGATGGCGCTCACGAGAGATGCAGAGGGTCTTTTGTCCTCTGCTGATTACTGTAGTTATGCACCAGCACCGGCCGGCATTTCTGAAAAGGAAAATTAGCAAATATGCTCATGTGCCACATCAGTGTGTGGTCAACACCAGACCACATACAGAATAGTGGGCCGAGATGATCCCATTGCCTGACGATGCCAGTGTCTGCCATTTGTGGTGGTGCATTACCATTGTACATGCGTATGTTCAGTGGAAATGCTTGACACTAACATATGACTCCGCTGACAGCTGCAGAACACGCTGTTCTGTAGTTTATGTGTTCTGTGGATAGCATCCCACCATGCCAGCAACCACTTGGGTCCCATGTGTGCTCTGCAGTTCTCATTGCGTCTCTGTTGTGAACATGGTTTGCTCTCAGGCTGGGAAGTACACTCTAGGTGTTGGCACACGATCACCTCACAGCACTTGCCAGAATGGGTCCCTGTCGTTAAGCTATAGACGACTGTAATAGGCATCTTCTGTTCTCTGTCACACATTTTTTTTCTTCTACAACCCTTAAATATTTAAAAACTGAGGCTGAAGAGATAGCTCGACAGTTAAAAGCTTGGCTGCTCCTCCAAACGACTAGGGTTCCATTCCCAACACCCACAGGATAACTCACAACCATCTCTAACTCCTGTCCTAGGGGGTTTGACAACCTTGGGCACTGCATGGAGGTGGTGCACAGGCAAACGTGCAAGCAGACCATTCATGCACATATAATAAAACACATCTATAATAAAATGAAAATAAATGGGAAGACGACTGGAATATAGCTCAGTAGCAGCGCTTGACTAGCATGTGTGAGGTTCCGGGCTCCATCCTGTGTGGGGGCTGGAGAGAGAGGGTGGGAAGTGACATGTAGAAGGCATTCTTAAAGGCTCACGGAAGGCACAGGCACAGAACTTGACCCACAGGTGATGGTTGGCTCCTGTGTATAGGCTGTCAGCTGGTAGATTTATCCTGGTGAAAGCCAGTGGTGGTCACAGCTGTATCTGCTCACACTCAGTCAAGAAGCCTTTAGAGCACACTGCTTGGCTTTGTCAGTACTGCAACCCCAGCTCCTAGTTCCCATAGTGGAGCTGGAACTCATTCCTCCTTTGATATGAATTTGATAGTTCACCAGATTGGTGTTTGTGCCTGTCATTATCTATCCCCAGTGAACCTGTCTGTTGGCCAAGTTGTGTAGTACAGGGCGTCCTTCCTCAGTTTTAGAAACCAAAAAGAGGGAGGTGAGAGGAGAGTGATACACACTCCTCCTCCTGAGCAGAGCTGCAGAACTGGATACCTTCTAGGCTCACACTCCTGAGGTAGTGTGGCTGTGCTGAAAGGGCACCTCTGTTCAGGCTGGTAGGGAGTCTTGAGATGTGGCATGTGCATCTCCTATCTGATCCCACAGTGATTACTGGCACCTCATCACAAAAGAGTTCCAGGTGCATTCCAGCCCACAGGGTGCTCGTCACACTTGTGACTAGCCTGTCAAGACACAGTTTATACAGATGAACTTAGAACTCTTCGTTTGTGGTAGGCTGTCTCCAGAAATGCTGGTTTCTTATAGTCTATAACAGAAAGGGATGTGCCCAGTGCCTACTATCGGGTTCATAATAGGAATGAGACAAGCTAAGCAGACCTGAGAACCTCATGTAGCAGTCCAAAGATTAGGCTGTTGGATACCAGAACTGTCCTTGGCTTCCATCTGAGCAGAGCAAAGAGCCCACATCCTTGAGTATGGTCTTGAGTCAGACGATTCTTCACAGCTAAGCCACTTGGCCAGAGCAAGGCAATGTGCTGTTGAGTCTGTGAGGCAAAACGATAATCCCTAAATTGTTAGCATGGCACAGTTTGTAAAAAGCAGAGCCAGTGAGCCTTTTGACCAGTGGGTTATGCCTCCCTGTAAACCTAGCTCATTAGGCAAAACACCGTAGTTTTGCTTTTCCACTTGATTGTGAGCAGTGAGTTCCAGGTGAGCATCCGCTCCCTGTTGTGTCCTGTGCAGGCTCCCACTCCTACCTAGTCTGTGGCAAGGAGGCTCTTGTCTGACTTTGGTTCCATACACAAAATCTTTTCACAGGTATTTTGTTTGCCACTTTAAAAAGACTCTAAATGCTAATGAAATCATTGTCGGTTCTCAGTAGATTAGAAAGCCTGTTGCTCTGTTTGCAGCTGCTTTTCTGACCGAGGCTCTCTGAAGAGCATGATGCAGTCCAACACATTAACCAAAGATGAAGACGTGCAACGTGATCTGGAGAATAGCCTGCAGGTGGAGGCTTATGAGCGAAGGATACGAAGACTGGAACAAGAGAAACTAGAGCTGAGCCGGAAGCTGCAGGGTGAGTGTCTGGAGTGCCTGATGTGGCGAGGGTCCTCCTTGCACACATGGCTGGCCACTCAGTGCGGTGTCGCCCTTAGAATCCACCCAGACCGTGCAGTCCCTTCACGGTTCCACGCGGGCCCTGGGCAACTCCAACCGGGACAAAGAAATCAAGAGGCTAAATGAAGAAATTGAGCGTTTGAAAAATAAAATGGCAGGTAAGGGCTCTAGCTGGTTGCTGCTTGATCCTTATTCTTGAATATGAGTTTCCTATTTCCAGAATCCTTTTTCCTAAGGGGCAAAAAGTAGGGAAAAGCTCAAGTTGTGCAAGCTTATGCACAGTTGAAGCATGTTGTCTATGTCTGAAATTGTTTTCCTACCTCGCTTGTTCTGATAACGTAGTATTCTCCATAAACTCGGGTTTTTCTCTTGTACGTAATTTGCCTGCTGGCTGTTGCCTCAGAAGTATAAGAGTTTAACCTCCCACCTGTACTTTCTTTCTTCCGGTTTTGTTTGTTGCCTGCATGTATGCATGTGTACCGTGTGCGTGCATGCCTGGTCCCTGTGGAGGCCAGAAGAGGGTGTCAGATTCCTTGGAATTGTAGTTGCAGGTAGTTGTGAACTGCCATGTGGTGCTGGTCCTTTGCAAGAACGGCAACTGCTCTTAGCTTCTGAGTTGTCTTTCCAGCACCATCCACATTCTGTTTTAGTCTTGGTCATCAGATCACTTGTGAACCATATCCCTAAGCCACACGTGGGCAGGCTCTTGGTCAGCCCCCACCTCTAGTTACACCTGGAGTCTGTGCTCTCCATCTCTAGCAGACCCCACCATCACTAAGTAATCTTATTACCTTACACCCTGAGAAAGGGCCAGCACTCTGGGATGACAGAGGGATTGAGGCACGTCTTTGAAGAGAGAGTCTCCAGCATAAAACATAAGCAGAATAGAAATGTTTAGACTAAACACCAGGAAGCCTACAGTGTATGCATAGCTGACACCGTGTGGGGATATAGGGCTTCTGGCTGAAGACATTGTGAGGCTGACAGGATGGTGCAGTGGGTGCTTGTTAGCGTTCAGTCCTTGCTGGCCTCTGACCCCCACACCCTCACTGTGGCATGCACATGGGCACACACTACACAGACATACATATAAAATAAATTGAAACCAGTGGGAAAAACAGCTTTATTTGTGAATTACCAGATAATTTCAAGTCAGTTAGTGAGCTAACATAAAGTCACTGTCCACAAAGGAACAAATTCACTTCTCTTCTGCCCAGATTCAAACAGGCTTGAGCGACAGCTTGAGGACACAGTGACACTGCGCCAGGAGCATGAGGACTCCACACACCGGCTGAAAGGCCTGGAGAAGCAGTACCGCCTGGTGCGGCAGGAGAAGGAAGAATTGCACAAGGTAGCAGACTGTCTGTGTGAGGAGGCCTTGTTCCTTTCACATGCGTAGCCTGAAGGAAATACACTGGCTCAGGTGCTTGCTGCCCACAACAGTTAGGTCCCCACTCCGTGGGGGGCAGCCTGTTCCTGAGAGCTGGTTCCAAACCCCGGCTGTAAACTGACTGGCCCTGAATCACTTTTCACTTTGCTACAACACGACTCTTGGGTTTCCAGGTCTTTGTTAAGTAGATATAAAACTTACAGAATTCTTTCATTCAGCAATTGGTTGAAGCTTCAGAGCGATTGAAATCCCAGACCAAAGAACTCAAAGATGCCCATCAGCAGCGGAAGCGGGCCCTGCAGGAGTTTTCAGAGCTCAATGAGCGCATGGCCGAGCTCAGGTCCCAGAAGCAGAAGGTGTCCCGCCAACTCCGTGACAAAGAGGAGGAGATGGAGGTGGCCATGCAGAAGATTGACTCCATGCGGCAGGATATCCGCAAATCTGAGAAGTTCAGGAAGGAGGTACCTTTCTCTTCACTTATTGTCCAGTGTGAGCGTGGATGCGCTTGTACCTTCATGTGCAGGTGGAGGCCGGAGGACTGCTTGGAGGAGTCGGTTTCCTCCTTCCACTGTGTGGATGCCAGGGATTGAAGGACAACTGCCTTCCGGTTTTTAAGAATTTGAGTAAAATACATAAAAATTCCTAATGCTAGGTACCTGAAAAAGTAAGAACTTTGGTCTTCTGATGGTGTCTCAGGACTTGGGTGTCCTCCTCAGTCCCTACATGGCATGCTGCTGCCCTGGGTAGCTGGTGCCCCACTATTTACAGTTGCCGTACTCTAAGCGATGCTTGGTTTTAAGTTCTGTTAAATGGATTTGATGAATCGTGAGCATAGACAGCCTGGCCGTACATGATCTAATTTCTTCACTTTCGGACTGGCAGTCCCAAATACCTATTTGATTTCTTAGTTTATTTTATAACCCAGATATAATTGCAGTGGTAGCCAGTTATAGCGCAAGATAGAGAAACTCATAAGGATTAAGGATGAAATGACAAGCTGCCTGGCTGTTGTCAAACAACCTGAGACTAGAGACATACAGGCAAAACAAGTTTGCTCCTTAGCTAATTGTCCCCTGTCAAAGCTGGCTCATGGGCATGTGGGTTTTCACTCCTCTTGAGGATATTTGAATTTTTTATTTAAAAACTGAATTATAAATTTAATTTTTTTTAAGACAGAGAAGAACACTTTATTAGATGGTGTTGAAAATGTTTGGTCAAGGTTTACTCTCTGATCAAATGAAACTCTACATTCAGAGCTGGAGAGATGGCTCAGCAATTAAGAGCACTGGCTGCTCTTCCAGAGGCCCTGGGTTCAGTTCCCAGAAACTACATGGTGACTCACAACTGTCTGTAACTCCAGTTTCAGAGGATCTGAAAACCTCACACAGAGAATATACAGACAAAACACTGTTGCACATTAAATAAATATCTTAAGAAAAATTGGGCTTGGTTGTGGTGATGCACGCTTTTAATCCCAGCACTTGGGAGGCAGAAGCAGACAGATCTCTGTGAGTTCGAAGCCAGCCTGGTCTACAGAGTGAGTACCAGGTCAGGTGCCAAAGTTATATAGAAAAACCCTGTCTCGAAAATCCCCCCAAAATAATTGGGGGGGGGACAAAAAAAAACTCTACATTTTTTTCCTTTTTCTTCTCTTTTTTTTTTCTCTCATATGTTACATCCTGAACAGTTTCTCCTCCCTCCACTCCTCCCAGTTCCTCTCCCCCCAGACCCACTCCCCCGCCATTTCCACCTCCCGTTATGCCTTCACATGTCAGGATTGTTTCCATAAATAAGGAGTTTTTCTTGAATGTAAACCTCAATCTATTTAACTAGAGTGCAGGCTTGTGTCATTACTAATGGTCATAGCTGGCCATTCCAATTAAAGTGTCCTCAGGCTTTGACTCTTGTGAGTCTGATGAGCCCCTCGCTGCACCTGGTCCTCGGGGACTGCTCCTTGGGCAGGTTCTCAGTGCGGTTCATACAAAGCAGTTCTGCCTTTTCCTTAGCTGGAAGCTCAACTTGAGGATGCGACTGCCGAAGCCTCCAAAGAACGGAAGCTGCGCGAGCACAGCGAGAGCTTCTGCAAGCAGATGGAGAGCGAGCTGGAGGCCCTCAAGGTAGCTCTTCTCTCTGGTGGGCTGTGGGGCATGTTGACTGGGTCAGTGCCACCCAGGGCAGCTTCAGGGAAGGAACAGGTATGGGAGGAAGTGGAGGATGTGGCCACGGCTTGTGATAACCTTCATTATAAAAGCCAAGTTCATTTCTGTATCACATGAAAGTTTTAGGTGTTTGTATTCAGTATTGCAGAGTTAGCAGACACCACCTCCTTCCTATCCTGACACCCTGTACGTGGGCATGTTCAGTTCTGGAAAGCTGTCTAAACCCGTGTTCTGTTGTTGATGTGGCAGAGGCACGCTGCTCCTTATCTAGGCCCTGCGGATGGGGTCAGAGGGCAGAAAAAGGCTAAGAGAAGAGACAGTCATGAGTTAGGGCCACTGTCTGCTCCTCAGTGTAGTGTGATCTTGGATAAGTGACTTCCCTCTTTAGAGCCTGGGCCTCTGTACCCTTCTTCTGGTTGTGATGGTGCTGTCCTTCGAGCCCGTGTGCCCAAGGTACTTATTCCTCTCTTGTCTTTGCTACCACCCGACCCAACTCTCAGCAAACTATTTTCTAGACCGCTTACGTATGACTAACTCTTTCTGCCTGCTCCTTACCTCTCTGGAGGTGTCCTACCTCTAAACCATCGAGTTTAACAGACCCGTCAGGGACTCCTCTAGACTTGGTTTCAGCCTGAGTCAGAGCACCTCTCCCAGCACCTCTCCACTAGCCTTGTCCACCCCCAGCAGGCCTATGCCATTATCTGGCCCTGTGCTTAAGACCGTCTCCTGCCAAGGTGGCATCATACCCATCCTATGTCTTGCCTATTCTTCTTTACTTAGTGGTTCACTGTCACCATGAGAGCAGGGACCTCAGTGTCATACCAGTCACCAGAAGACTTGTCAATCAGTCAGCACTCAAAAGAGTACTGGTGGGTGAATAGGCAAACAGCACGGCACTGGGACAAAGCCAGGTGCTGCCCCCACTCTACCTCCAGGTCCCTGCTAGTGGTAAAGAATGAAAAGACTTCACCACCCTTGAGGGAGGGAGGACATAGATTTGATAGTTTATGTCAACCTTTATCTGAAGGTGAAGCAAGGAGGCCGGGGGCCAGGTGCCACATTAGAACACCAGCAGGAAATCTCCAAAATCAAGTCAGAGCTTGAGAAGAAAGTCCTGTTCTATGAAGAGGAGTTGGTCCGCCGAGAGGCCTCCCATGTGCTAGAAGTAAAGAATGTGAAAAAGGAGGTGCATGATTCAGAAAGCCACCAGCTGGCCCTGCAGAAGGAAATCCTGATGCTGAAGGATAAACTAGAGAAGTCGAAGCGAGAACGGTGAGTTATGCTCTCAAGGCGAGAGACGGAAGCTTCCTGTGTGCTCTAGGCTTGTGTTGTGAGGCAGTCTCTCCTTCACCTCTGCAGGCATAATGAGATGGAGGAGGCAGTAGGCACAGTAAAAGATAAGTACGAACGCGAAAGAGCCATGCTGTTCGATGAAAACAAGAAGCTAACAGCTGAAAATGAGAAGGTGACTGGGTCCTCACCATCCTTTAGGGGAAGTTGATTTTTTTTTCTTGGGTCTCTTGGAAGCTTGGTGCCTGTCTTAAATGTTTTGATATTTAGATGAAATAATACATTTGGTCTTTAAATGGGATGTTTTCATTGTTGAGAAGCTGCTCATCCTTGGCTCTGTTACTCTGAGACTTGGATCAGGTACAGTGAAAGCCCCACAGGGCCGATGAGCCGCAGAGCTTCTGATGTCACCGTGCTGTGTAGTGAAGAGGTACCAGACAGACGTGTGATGTGGTGACATTGTTTAATTTCAGCTTTGTTCCTTTGTGGATAAACTCACAGCCCAAAATAGACAGCTGGAAGACGAGCTGCAGGATCTGGCATCTAAGAAGGAGTCCGTTGCGCATTGGGAAGCCCAGATCGCAGAGATCATTCAGTGGTATGTGCCCAGCAGCGTATGAAAAGCGGCTCCTTGGCTGCACTGGAGCACATCTCTGTGTTTTCCTGAATCCCTGCCTCTAGGACGCAGTGGGCTTCAGAGTGGACTAAGGGTGGGGAGACCCCTTAGGACTTGGGGTGAGCTGTTTATGCTCCTCATTGTGGGTGACACACGGGTGGAGAGCTTCCGGGGCCAATGTACACACAACCAGGGAGACCCTAAGATGGGGCAGAACCAGTCTCTACTCAATAGAGTCAACTGGTGCTCGGGCCACAGTGACATTGTCCTGAGGAGTGCAGCAACTGCTCATCTTCATAAGACAAACACCTGTTCCCTGTGTAGGGTCAGCGATGAGAAAGATGCTAGGGGCTACCTCCAAGCCCTCGCTTCTAAGATGACCGAAGAGCTTGAGGCTTTGAGAAGCTCTAGTTTGGGATCAAGAACTCTGGTAAGGTGCTCTCTAAAACTTGATTTCTCCTCCTGAAGAGCTCCCTGGTGGTTTATTATAAGTGCACAGCAGCTTAGGTGCCATCAGGTGATTCCAGG
Source organism: Alexandromys fortis (assembly GCF_014885135.2). Taxonomy (NCBI): domain Eukaryota; kingdom Metazoa; phylum Chordata; class Mammalia; order Rodentia; family Cricetidae; genus Alexandromys; species Alexandromys fortis. Next base: position 6,335,695 of record NW_026067968.1, on the reverse strand, counting down.
GAGGAGAACTGTGTGTCTTGCAGGATACGTGGCAGCTATCAGTCCAGACTTCTCTTGAGTTCATTTCTTTCTTTGTTAACTTGACCAGGGCCCTACGGTATGACCTCAAAGCATCAGGGCTCTCTGGGGACCCTCCCCTCTGTTGCTGCGCTTGGTGCTTTTGAGCCATGCAGCAGATGCCTCTCACCTCGGCACTGGGGCCAGTTGCCACCTTTTTTGTTTTGTTTTTTGAGACCGGGTTTCTCTGTGTAACAGTCCTGTCCTGGCTGTCTTGAAACTCACTCTGTAGACCAAGCTGGCCTCAAACTCAGATCTGGCTGCCTCTGCTTCCTGAGTGCCGGGGCTAAAGGTGTGTGCCATCCCTGCCCGCTGAGAGCACTGATGATTCTTGATTCCGCAGAAGGGCAGGAAGCAGCCTCATGTTTTGCTCTATGCTGGAGAACACTTTTGGTTTTAGATTCTAGATTAAGAAACACCAATTAGGGGGTTGGAGAGATGGCTCAGTGGTTAAGAGCACTGGCTGCTCTTCCATAGGATCTGGGTTCAATTCCCAGCAACCAGATGGCAGTTCACACCCTTCTGTAACTCCAGTTCTAGTAGACCTGATACCCACACATAGACATACATGCAGGCCAAACACCAGTGCACATAAAAAGGAAAGAGAGACTAAATAGAATATTCAGTAAGATTGGGGTTAGGGTGGTGACTTAGTTGGTAAATTGCAAGTATGAGAACATCAGTCTGATCCCTGTCACTCAAGTGAAAGCTCAAGTGCAGTGGCAGTGGCTGGATCCTCACGGGACAGAGGGGGACCTGGATTTGCTGGCCAACACAGCTCAGACTAACCAGTGAGACTCCTGATGAGCAACACCTGGAGTTAACAGCTGGCCTCTGAACTTGTGCGCCCACGTGCAAGCACACATGACAAAGAACAAATAACATAAAGAAGCGTCAGTAAGCTTATTCCATTTCTCATCTTCTGTTTTATTCTAGTTGTGCTGATGTGTGCATGTTTGTGGACAAGTTTATTTGTACAGGTGAAGAACAATAAGTAAATTTTTGTGCAAGCCTCATAAAAGATGGATGTGTGCTGTTGTAGGTCCTTTCAGCAAAGTAGTTGAGATTCTTATCCAGAAGCAGTCTTGCTGTTGAAGGGCCAGCTGAATGAGAATGTTTCCTTTTAGCTCCAAGAGAAGTGCTTTGTTTGCCCATCAGCTCTTTAGAAAATCCTCCCGTGTGTAATGGACTGAAGATGAGGGGTCCCAGGTTTTCTCACAGTCCACCGTCATCGTTAGCATCTGCCTAGGGCACCGCCCCTCCCCCACACTGGTCCCTTTGACTGAATCTTGAAAAGCGTCTTCCTTGGGTCAGTTTTCTTCTCTTGACTGTTATGGGTGGAAAATGAAAGGCTCAACTGTGTTTTAAGTAAAAGTCCACCAAAATGGTGTTTTGAGACTTTTTAAGAATGAAGTCATCAAGTCAGTTTGCTTCATTCTAGTAGGTTTTTCCTTCATTCCTTCATTATAATTTTAACCTTTTACTGTAAGTAGGAATGAGTAATGACAGTTCCCTAAGGTGAAGTAGGAAGATGTTTCAGGATAGAGGAAAAAGCTAACAGTCTGTATGTGATTTATGAATGTCCAGTGGACCCACAAAGAAATTGTGCCACAAAAATTAGATTTTTTTCTTTGTTTAAAAATTATCCCAACTGTGGCACATGATCCCAGCCTCCAAGAGACATAGGTCTCTATGAGTTCAAGGCCACCCTGATATACGAAGACAGTTCTAGGCTAGCCAAGGTTGCTTAGTGAGACCCTGTCTCAAAAATCAAATACCTTAATCCCAGCACTCGGGAGTCAGAGGCAGGTGGATCTCTGTGAGTTCGAGACCAGCCTGGTCTACAGAGCTAGTCCCAGGACAGGCTCCAAAGCCACAGAGAAACCCTGTCTCGGAAAAAAAAAAAANGGAAAAAAAAAAAAAAAAAAAAATCAAACACCTAGGTGGAGGCACTGGGCAATGGCTGGTACCAGATGGCAGGTAAAGGCAGTGGTCGCTAAGCCTGACAGTCTGAGACCAGGCCCCAGCACCCACCACATGGAAAGAGAGTGCCTGCTGCTACAGTTGCCCTCTAACGTCTGCATGCGTGCCATGGCGCGTACACACGCACAATCAGGAAAGCTTTAAAGTTATTTTATGTGAATGTTTTGTCTTCATGTATGTATGTGTGCTACATGTGTGTTTGACGCTTGCAGAGGTCAGTTCCCCTGGAACTGGAGTTAGAGATGGTTAGTAGCCACCCGATAAGTACTGGATACTCAGAGCTATGGAAGGGCAACAAACAAGTGTTCTTCACTGCTGAGCCATCCCTATAGCTCAGAACAAAAAAGAGAAGGAAAAACAACAAATCCAGGCGCATTGGTGCACATCTGTAATCCCCAAACTGGAGGCTGGCACAAGGGCTCTAGGACTCAAGGCCAATTACTATATAGTGAGACTCTCTCAAAATAGTTTTTTGTTGTTTGTTGTTTTGTTGATTTTTTTGAGACAGAATCTCTCTATGTAACAGTGACTGACCTGAAACTCACTCTGTAGACCAGACTGGCCTGGAACTCATAGAGATTCACCTGCCTCTGCCTCCCAAACTGGATTAAGGGTGTACACCCCTCATACTCCTCCAAACTCCCACCGCCAGCTTGGGTTTGTTTTTAAAGGACTCTTAGGAAGGGCTGAAGAGATGGTAGTTAACAGGCACATGAATCTCCCATGGGACCTGCACTCGGTTCACAGCACCCATGCCTGGAAGCTCACAGCCCCCTCTAGCTCCGGCTCTAGGGGTCTGACGCCTCTGATCTCCATGGGCACGCGACTCTCAATGTCACATGAGCAGACACACACACAGTGCTCATGAGTGAAAATGATGTGAATAATCTTTTAAAAGAAGGAATAAAAAGTTACAAAATATTGGCCTGGAGATTTATCTCAGTTCTAGGGCACTTACCTAGCATGTCTTTGCTCAGGGTTTACTCCCCAGCACTCCAAAAAGAAAACAGAATACTGATGTTAAAGTTAAAAGCAGGACTGAGGGAAGTAATTTGTAATACACTTAAGGTGAATTACTTATTTGTAATCATTTTATTAAGTAAATTTAAATGTATTTTATTTTAACCAATCAAAGGATCCACTCTGGAAAGTTCGCCGAAGTCAGAAGCTGGACATGTCTGCACGGCTGGAACTGCAGTCTGCTCTTGAGGCAGAGATCCGCGCCAAGCAGCTGGTTCAAGAGGAGCTGAGGAAGGTCAAAGACACAAGCCTCTCCTTTGAAAGGTTGGTTTGTCCTGGAGCCAGCCCCCCAGAGAAACTGGGCCTTCGTGACCTGAGGCTGTCCCTGAGATTGTCAGGACATTTGCTGCTCCCAAGGAACATGTGGGGTCCTTAAGTCAGGGTGACTGGAGAGATGTCTGAAGGAATGCAAGGTTCACAGCACTTAGCTCAGTCTGTATATCCAGGTGGGTAGATTGTGCTTTTTCTGGAGAGGGCCCCTTAGTGTTCTCAAGAAGTAATAGGAGCCTGTGCACTGTAACCTGGGCCCTCATGCTGAGACATCCTGAGGTCAAGGCCAGCCTGTGCTACACAGCCAGAGTCTTTCAACGGGTTCACCATTCAGTAGTAGAGAACTTGCCTAGCATTTGCAATAGGCTGAATCAAGTAGCCTCATTCTACAGGTGATGAGACCGAGGTACAGGTGTGTGGAGGTGAGTGCCATCCTGCTGACTAGTGCTCATGCCTGTGCTGGGTTCTGCCCTCATGGCCAGGTTTCACCTGCTAGCTCTGTCCTGGATGGAGCAAGGCCTACAAAGAGCCAGGCTCTCAGGGCTTCCACCCTCAGTGTTGGTGCTGGTGTTGGTCCTGGGGAAGCCTTTTCCAGGACGACAGCCAAGGGATCTGGACTCTGCACTTATCTTCAGATGGCAGGCAAAAGCTCACCCAGTTTCATGAGCTACACTTTTCTTGACCACGACCTTAGACCTTACTTAGATACTTTGTTTTGTTGGATTAATGTAGCCCAGACTGACCTTGACTCTTGATTCTGTTGTCTCAGCTTCCTGGTTGCTGGGACTGCACACTTGTTCTCTTGTAACCCCTTAGCCATCACTTAAAGCCTGTGTTTGAATTCACACTTCTGAACTTTCTGTAATATGCTGAGTGGAAAGGCCTACATGTCCGTAGCCGTGCTCAGGAGGCCGAGAAAGCACACCGTGAACCAGAATGTGGCCTCTGCTCCCTGCACTTACAGCTGTTTACTTTTATTTCAGTAAACTAAAGGAATCTGAAGCCAAAAACAGGGAGTTATTAGAAGAAATGCAGATTCTGAAGAAAAAGATGGAAGAAAAATTTAGAGCGGATACAGGTAAACTAAAACCAAAAGATTTTAATTACTAAATATCAGCCTTTTCTAATGAGTGGTTTTCTTCTTAATAGCTTTTTTTAGTTGTATAAAAATATTTCCAGCTAGGTGGTGGTGGTGCATGCCTTTAATTCCAGCACTTGAAAAGCAGAGGCAGGCGGATCTCTGTGAGTTCGAGGCCAGCCTGGTCTACAAGAGCTAGAACCAAAAAGCTACAGAGAAACCCTTCTCCAAAAAAAAAAAAAAAAAAAAAAGAGAGAGAGAGAGAGACAAACAAGCAAACAAAAAATACTGCCAAGCTTAAAATTTTGAAACAATATTTTTTAAAAAATACCTTCCTCCAAATTAGCCATAAATTTTGGTTACTTCTTCCTTTGAAAATCAAAGCAAACACACACACACACATCTGTAGTTACACAGTCACATCCCCTGTAACACAGACAGCAAACACGATACACACATCTGTAGTTACACTGTCACATCCCCTGTAACACAAAAGGCAGCCCTTTTCTGACGAGGCCACTAGACCACAGCCCATGGGAACCATCTAGAGCCCTTTCACAGCCACTCTGAGCCTTCTGGGCTGGGCTGCTTCCTACCCTTCGCTCACCAAGTGCCGAGGTGTGGTGTTGAACAGATGTAATCCCAACACCCAGGAGGCTGAAGCAGCAGGATTCTTTCTGAGTTTGCGGCCTGATGGGAGTCTATAGAGCTTTTCCCCACGTGCTTCAGTGAGCAGCCATGTGCATAAAACATCTCAAATTTTGGGATAGAGTTTTAGAAGTGAGACTTTGTCCACATTAAAAGGCAGAATATTCCATCCCTTAGTCTTAGACCAACTCAAAGTGAACTTCATACTTGGGAGTCTCCATCCAGATAGGTGGCGTCTCAGTCCAGGAATTTACAATCTTTTGTCTGTTTCTTAAATCTGGGTTGTCTTATATTTCAGAAACTTTTTGTATATTGAGGAGGAAATCTTTTTGTGATTTAAGTCTCCGATATTTTCTTCTACTCTGACTTTTGCTAAGAAAGAGCCTTTCTAGGGCAAGGTTGCAGCCTAATGTTAGATTTTGCCTGACCGCACAAATGCCACAGGAAGCAGGCATGGTGCAAACATACCTGTGAACTCTGCACTCAAGAGGTAGAGAGGCCCAGTCCACAGTGATCCTGGTCTCCGTGAGACCCTGTCCCAAAAAAGAAAAAGTTTTCCCTAGTTTTGTCTCAAGTTTATTAATCTTGCCTTTCCTTGCAAAGGAACATGTTCCCAGCTATAGGCTGTTCAAGAAGTACATTTTCCTGTTATTTTATGTGTATTGCTGTTTCTGCTGGTATGTATGTCTGTGCATTACTTCATATCTGGTGCCTTCAGAAGCCAGAAGCAAGTGTCAAATCCTCTGGAACTGGGATTCTGTTACAGACAGTTGTGAGCAGCTGGGAATCCAATCTGGGCCCTCTGGAAATATAGCCAGTACCTCCCTCTACCCCTCATTTTTTAAAACAAGACAAAATCTCACTGTGTTGATCAGACTGGCCTCAAACCAAGATCTTCCACTACGGCCATATAAGTGCTGAGGCCATTGCTGTGTGCCTGGCATGATTTGGAACCCACTCTGGCCTGTGGTTCAAGGTGTCTTCCCAGCTAAATGCTCATCTTAATGTCCTTTCTCTCCTGGTTTCATGTGGTCTCTGGAAACTGCTATTTCTGGGGTCTCTGCTCTGTGTGGTTGTTTGTCACCGCGGAGCTTCCATGACCCTGCGGTCATGTACTGTGACTCCCCCGCCCCTCACCCCTCCTCTAGACCCCCCTGAAGTCCCATCACGTCGACAGCGAGGACTGCTGTCTTTAGAGTTTTCGTCTTAATTTTCCTTTCTTTCTTTCTTGCAGGGCTCAAACTTCCAGATTTCCAGGACTCTATCTTTGAGTATTTCAACACTGCTCCTCTCGCACACGACCTCACGTTCAGAGTGAGTATTGCTTTTGCAAATGATGAGAATGTGTAAGTGAGGAGCAGTAGACCTTGACTTGACCCAGGAAACAGCGGTCTGACATTTATGTGAGAGTTGTGCCAGTGACATCATGGGCAGGGAAGTCACGTGTGTGAAGGTGGAGGACACTGTAGGTGTTGGAACTGTTCCCGGAGACTAAGGGAACTGAGATGATGCTTAGCCTCGATGCAGAAATCTATACTGGCCTCTGGCTGTGTGGTGAGGATTTGCTGTAAAATTTAAAATATAAATAATAATAGTCATTTCTGGGACTTCTGTGTGAATATATAGCTTAGACTCAGTGATTATTGAGAAAAGTGGTTATAAGAGATTGAGTACCAAACAATTTACCAAGACCCTGCCTGGTCTTGCCCATCTCTGAGCCAGTAAACCTCCAGGTAACCAGCGTGTGATTGCAGGTCTGCTTAGAATCCCCCTGCAGAGGAGGATGAGCCCCCTCCTCCTTTCACAGGCTGCAGGGGCCCCGGAGCACTCCAGGGCCGCTTTCCTCTTCTGGAGCGGAGAGGTGGGCTTGTTCCACTATTTCCTTACGGCAGGCATGCATGTGGGAATGACGAGGCTGGGGAGCAGCTGTGGTGATGCACCCAGTGCGGGTTCCGAACTGTTGGCCTGCCCACAAGCGGACATGAGCACTCAGCACCTGCACCATCACCTGGCATGTGCTTCACGTGTGCACTCTCTCTCTTGCTGGTCTCCCTTGCTCACTTACACACAAGTCTCTCTCTGGATTAGTTGAAAGTGGTTTGTAGACAGCAGTGGCCACAGGAAACCTGGCACAGTTGCCTCCTAAGGCTCTGTGCAGACTTACCTGTGGTCCTGGCTGTGTTTCCTCCCGGTTCAGGACCCGCCAGAGGTCAGACAGAGCAATCTCTTCTACTTAGGACCTGGTAGAGTGCCTGAGAGTACCTGCCCTCTGGGATTATATCATGTTCCCTCTTGATGCCCATGGGAGTGGGTTTGGCATAGATTCTGCACAGGAGACGGGTTTTTTTTTTCTTCTGTACAGAGGCCACTTTGCAGCTGTGTCACCAGGCTGAAGGTGGTATCTGCTGGGGTCCCTCCCTCAGGTCATAGTACAGACTCCCAGAGTGAGTCATTCTGGCCTTCAGCTGTTTGCCTTTACTCATCGGAGTATTTGTGGGTTTTCCAAAGGGCAAGTTGTCTTTTCCCTTGTTTTTTTGTTTGTTGGGCTTATTTTTTTTTGTTTTGTTTTGAGGGGTTTTTTTGTTTTTTTTTTTTGTTTTTTTTTTTTTGAGGGGAGGAGCTCAAGATAGCATTTCTCTGTGTAGCCTTGCCTGTCCTAAAACTTGCTCTGTAGACCAGGCTGGCCTCAAACTCATAGAGATCCGCCTGCCTCTGCCTCCTGAGTGCTGCATTTTAAGGCGTGTGCCACCACCACCTGGGAAGTCCTCATAATATATTAAGCAAATATATTACAGCAGAAATCGCTCACCTTGCACACTGGGTTGCACAGAGAGTGCAGTGGCTCGTGGCTTTCGCAGTACTGTCCACCAGGGTGGAAATCCCAGCGTGGACTGAATTTACCGTGGAGGTGGAGCAGTTATCAGCACACCTCATTTGCTGCCCAGCATCCTGCCTTTCGGTTCTAGACCCTCTTCAATGCTTTGTCATTTGAGTATGAAGCGTGCTTCCTTTCAAAGAAAACCCTAAGCTGGACCAGGGTCCATGTTAAAAGTTTCCAGAACTGAGGACCACTTGGGAGATCTTGTACTTTGCCAGGCTGAACATGTTGCAGCATGCTAGACATGGGTCTCCACAGTAGCCTCGCCAGGCTTTCCTGGGGAAAATGACCATTTGTGTTCCTCCTGTCTGTTATACCAAGGACTCGCTCTCCTCCTCGTCTGCATCTTCTCTACTAGCCTTGTGGGAGGACGTAAGTGACTGCAGACCCCCTTTCGTGGGTGCTCTGCTAAGTCTGCACCCTTGGATTAACAACTAAGGAACCTAACATTGACGCCCGGCTTGCCCTTCACTCACCAGGTGGAGCTAACATGCTGACTGGCCTTGTGGGTGACCTCACATTTACTAGCTGTGCTCGCGAGCTAATTGATAGCCCTGGAGTGTGCAGTTCCACCTGTGCTTGTGTCGCCCCAGTACTCCCTCCCCTTGGAACGTGGAGTCTACTCAGGGGATGGTCAATTGCAGTTTTTGGAAAGTTCTACCTGTGTGCTGTGGGGGTCGGAAGTGGAAGACAGTTCAGCTGTGGACTTGGAGAGTCTTCTCTGCAGTCTCCTGTGCTAGGGCCTTTGCACGTTCCCGTGCACTTCCTGTGCCCATGTGCCCAGGGCTCCGCCTGCAGGAAGGCTCACCTCAGATTCCTGAAGAGTGTCTATGAGGGCTGGCACTGTTAGAGGGAGACACTGCTTTCGGGGGCTGCAAACTCTATTTGCCAGGGCTGTGTGTGAATTGCCTCTTGATCTCTGATAGGAGTTTGATATCTCGGCTGTCTGAGGATTGCCTGAGGCCGTGACTCCCAGCTCCTTTTCTGAGATTGATTTTCCCAGTTCCTTTATTTAAAAAACAAACAAACAAATAAATAAATAAACAAATAAATAAAAGAGGTTTTTACTAGGTGACCTAGAACTCACTACTTAGACTAGTTTGGTCCCAGACTCACAGGAATCTGCATGCAGAGTCCTGGGATGAACGGTGTGCACCGACATGCCCAGCCCTGTTCTGCTTTTAAACGGCTGGAGGAGAGCAGGCTCACTCACAGAATGAGGTGGCCATAATAGTGACTTGCCGTTCCCTGGGAAAGTCAGGATAGTTGTGAGTAAAGAGGTTCATGGTGAGACCTGGGAGTAGCTAGGATACAGGGCACCTAGACCTGACAGAATACACTGTCCAGGAACAAACACCGCCTGTTTTTCTTGTTGCAGACTAGCTCAGCCAGTGATCAGGAAGCACAGGCTTCGAAGCCAGACTTGTCCCCTTCAGTGTCTGTGGCCACAAGCACAGAGCAGCAGGAGGTAAGGTACTCTGTGGGCCCTGGTCTGCTGTGCAGCTTGCAGGCTCTCTTTCTACATCTCCTCTGCAGAACTCTGTCAGAACATCAGGTAAATGAGGAAAACCGTGACAGGTGCCTGAACAATGTAATAAATTAGAAATTCAGAATGTTAATAATTTATAAATTCTAGAGAGAAACCCCAGATAGGACCTGGCAGCTAAGCTGCCGCTCACCTGTCCACACCTTTCTCCTAGGATATGCCTCGGCCCCAGCAGAGGCCGTCTGCTGTTCCACTGCCCAGCACACAGGCCCTCGCCATGGCTGGACCCAAGGTAGGCCCTCTTACATTGCTGGGTGTCTTCTTGGTTTTAGAGATTAATTTTGTGTAAAGTAGCCGTGCTGGTTTTGAATATGCACGGTGGGGACAGTTCACAAACCCAGGTCCAGGATCTGCACTGTCGTCAGCACCCTCGAGCACCCAGCGTGTTTTCAGGGGAAGCAGGTCCAGCCTCTCCCTCCTTTTCCCCTCACTCGTCTCGTGCTGGGCTCTCGCACGGCCAGGTGCTTCCCTCTATCATGTCTGTTGTTGGGAATCATACGGTGTGTAGGAGACTGTTCCCAACATAAGCAGCTATCCACAATGTGCAGTTTGTTCCCTGACTTCTGCATGAGCATTGCAAGAGCTTGGCCCCTCAGTGTGTGTGTCTTCACCTTGTTTTCCTTAGTAACCTTGAAGCTCCACTCGGTCCTTTCTCTCTGTAGATCCTGAGTTTCCCAACTGTGTCAGGACCTGAGGTTCTAGTGTGGCTGCGTTTAGCCAGTATGCCTGACATGGACTTGTGTCCTGGTTTTTTTGTTGTTTTTGTTTTAAATACAGGCCTGGTCTATTGCTATTTCCCCCTGGAGACCTGAGAGTAATGCATGTTTTGGCTTTGGTGCTTGGGCTCTTGTAGAATCAAGGACCAAGGTGCGGGCTGCTTGCTTAGTGACTTCTGCTGCCCAGGGAAGGCACTGTAAAGGTGGAGTGACCGAGCCCTTGCCTCCTCTCTGGCCACCTCCTGTAGCCACTCCTGGGGCTATGCTAACCATCCTCCACTCCTCGAGAAACACATGCTCTTTCCTGTGTCTGCGTCTTCCTGAGCAGTGTGTCACCTTTGTCACTAGTGTGGGCTTTCAAGGCAAGCTGTCACGGCCTGTCCTCGTCTTTCCAGCTAGCCTCACTCTTTCCCTGTTTGTTGTATTCAAATTTTTCTGGCCTCCTGGCAGGAGACGGTAGGTCTTTCCAAGATTTTGCTGTTAACATATCTTGTAAATTAAAAGTACTGTCTTGTTCACACACCCAAAAAGAGCCAAACATAGACAGGGTTCCAGGCCAAATCCCAGATCCAGTTGGTGCTGGTCCCTGGAAGTGCTCCTAATCCCATTTGAGTTCTGGCTTGGGACCTTGGGGTGTAGGCGCCACTGATGAAGAACCCATAGCTGGAAGAGAAAAGGCACGAAGCAGGCAGGTTGTGTATAAGCCAGTCAAGAGCACTGACCCGCTTCTCCTTGGTCACCTGGTTTGTTTTGCTTTTTTTTTCCCTGCAGCCCAAAGCACACCAGTTCAGCATCAAGTCCTTCCCCAGCCCCACCCAGTGCAGCCACTGCACGTCCTTGATGGTTGGTCTGATCCGACAGGGCTACGCCTGTGAAGGTGAGTATTGGTCTGAATGCCGGATCGCACACTTGAGCTGGATACCCTGCTGCTCTGGATGGAGTTCTTACAGCAGCCAAGCTGGGGGGGAGGGGGAGTGCATGGTTAGCAGTGTGGGCCAGGCCTGCTCTTCATACAGTCAAGGCCTGTAGCAGTATTGACCAGCATGTAGATCCAGTAACCAGGTAATCACCTGAAAGTTACTATATATAAAGCACAGCACCTCCCCCATGGCTCTGTGGAGCACAACACTCAAAGCCATTCTGTCATGTCAGGGAGCAAAGAGGGAGGGCCAGAACTCTCCACTCTCATGGTATCTGGAGGTTTTTTTGGGGGGGGGGGGCGGGGGAGTTGTTTTTGCGTTTGTTTTATCTTGAACTTCTTAAATGCACTTACCTGTTTGTGATGCGAGTGTGTGGCCTCATGTGCCATGACACATGTTGGGGTCGGAAGACAGCTTTTCACCTTTGGTGCCAGAGGTTGAACTCAGGCGGTCAGACTTGGTGGCCATCGCCTTTCTCCACTGACCCTTCCCACGGGCTCCAGATTGTCTAGCCCTCATATGATTATACTGTCTTTTTATGGTAATCATTATTTTTAAATTACAGCAGCCCTCTGTACTCTACTCTGTGATGGGATTTGGCCGTGTGCTGTTGAGCCTGTGTCCTGAGACTGTTGCCACCTCACTTCATGGACGGCACAGTGATCCCTGCTCAGAGCCTCCCCTGTGCAGGCACACACACTCTTTTTTTTCTGTTGCTAGTTTTTTAGTTGTCCTAAGCCTTCTGATTGGCTGTGTATCACTATGACTGCCCTACAGTGGCACCCAGGTGACCTCAGTGGGCAGATCTGGAGCAGGCTCGTGGGGTAACTGTGAAGCAGACTTCAGTGTGTGCTTGTTCAGGTGACCCCTCTTCATGTGTGGGCGCCATATTTGTTGAACTTTTATTCTGAAGCCTTTTGGGATTGTGTTCTTGGAGTCTGCCCTCCTGGGCAGTGTGTGCAGAGAGCCTGTGCTCAGCAGCTCCACTGCCCTGGTTGCGTGTTGTGAGGTGGGTGGAACTGTTCCTCTTTTCCAGTGTGTGCGTTTTCCTGCCATGTGTCCTGCAAAGACAGCGCTCCCCAGGTGTGCCCCATTCCTCCCGAGCAGTCCAAGAGGCCTCTGGGCGTGGATGTGCAGAGGGGCATAGGCACAGCCTACAAGGGTTATGTCAAGGTAGGAGGAGCCAGCTTCTGTCCCATAGCCCGGTGCGGCTCATTTTTCATTGGGTCAGCTTTTAAATTGTTTCGTGTGGTGACCAGTGATTATAGCTCATCTGTTCTTGAAGCAGTCTGTTTGCTGTACGGAGCAGCCCTGGTACCTTGAAGGTTTCAGACACAACTGCTACTTTACATGGCCAGGAGCCTGAGTACCATTGGGTGCGGATTCCACCTTAGGTTCCTACAGTTACTCTCCTTGGGTGTCTTGTCATGATCTTAAAGTCGAGGTTCCAAATCCAAGCGGTGCTTGCCGACCACGGGTACCTGGGCTATCTATCTCCGTGTCTTACCAGCTGCAGCCTCCAGGATACAGTGTGGTCCTGGGTTGTCAGCATCCCTTGTCCCATTCACAAGCTTCTAGTCAGGCCCTGAGCTTGACTAGACACAGTCAAGTCTAGACACGGGCTTACCTACCAGTCTGGAAAAAGGTTTGATGGGGGAGCAGTCCCTGGGGACCAGGACAGTCACCCAGTGGGTGTACCCAGACTGTGGGAATGCTAAGGGTCTGGCACTCTCTGTGCTGCCCCTCTCTGTGGCCCAGGGAAACGTAGTCACTATTGGTTTGTAGGTCCCAAAGCCCACAGGAGTGAAGAAGGGATGGCAGCGGGCATATGCAGTGGTTTGCGACTGCAAGCTCTTTCTGTATGACCTGCCAGAAGGAAAGTCCACCCAGCCTGGTGTCATCGCTAGTCAAGTCTTGGATCTCAGGTATGTTTATGCAGCAAAATGCTACCCTGGTATCCAGTGCTCCCTGCCCAGGGTGGCAGGCTGTGCTGTCCTCCGCATTTCTCTCCGGGTCCATTGGAGAATGGTAGCAGGTATGAGGAGCTGTCATGAGAACTAACCAGGTCCCAAGGGCACACTCAGACAGAGCAGGGCTGGCAGGCGTCACTGCTGCCATCAGCATGTCAGTCAGAAACACCCAGCAGTGGCAATGTCCCCATTGCATGGTACTTTATGGCTTCTTGTTTCATACAACTGTCTTGGTCACCGTTCTATTGCTGTGAAGAGACACCATCACCAGGGCACTCTTATGAAGAAAAACATTTAATTGGCTTTGCTTACAGCTTCAGATGTTTAGTCCATTATCATGGCAGGGAACACTTTTGGTGCTGGAGTGGTAGCTGAGAGCTACATCCTGATACAGAAGCAGAAGGAGATCTGGGCCTGCCATGGGCTTTTAAAACTCAGAACCCAACCCCTAGTGACACACTTCCTCCAACAAGGCCACACCTCCTAATCCTTTTAATCCTTCCAAGTGGTTCCACCCCTGGTGACTAAGCATTCAGAAATGTGAGTCTCTGGAGCCCATTCTCATTCAGACCACCACAGCTATAGCCTGGCCAGGACAACTCAAGCTGGCATTTCCATCAGCACCTTCTGCTTCTTGTTGGCCAGTAGTTAATGACGCTTTGCCCATTCGTACCAAGGACAAACCAGAAATAAGATGTGGAACTTGGAACTGGGGGACATTGTAACAGTGGGAGTCAGGCAGGGGCTCCGTTCTCAGTGTCCCCCCGTTCGGATGCTGGGACAGGTTGTGAAATGTGGCAGCCGATCTGCAGAACTTTCCCAGAACTGTGTGCGTTTCTTTCTTGCCAGAGATGACGAGTTTTCCGTGAGCTCAGTCCTGGCCTCAGATGTCATCCATGCAACACGCCGAGACATTCCATGTATATTCAGGGTATGAGTTTCTCTGACTTCACTTCTGTTTGTGAGACATCCTTTTTCAAATAAGTCACACTGTTAAAAGACAGCAGTTCTTAAAAACAGCAACAGAAACCATGGGCATAGTGGTACAGGCCCTTTAATCCCAGCACTGGAGGGCCAGAGACAACGGATCTCTTGAGTTCCTGGATAATCAGAGCTACATGGTGAGGCCCTGCCTCCCTCTAAAAAGCACAAACAAAACAAGAAAGACATCAATTCTCAAGCATCTGGCTGTGCTGCAGCAAGCTCTAAGGAATATCTCTAGTGGCCCCTCCCCTGTTTCTCCTTTACCATCTTCCTGTGCAGCTGACCCCCTCCCCCCCCCCCCCCCCACACACACACAGCCTGTCTTTCATGAGGAGCTTTCCATGGTGGTCCTTCTACCCTGTCCACAGTGGTTAGCACTGAAGGACTTCATGGATCTGTGAGAAGGGTCTTGTTTAGGTTCCCTTCCCCTCCCTGGCATACTGGCTGTCACTGAGTAAGACAGAAAACATTCTAGAATGACTACATCTGGTCTGTCTGTGTTTCTCTGACTGAGTTGAAGTCTGTGCTCCCAGCGAGTGCTGTATGCTAAAGCCCCAGGACACTCCTGGAAGAGTGTTGTTCAGAGAAATACACACTCGAGTAGGACTGTTTGTAGGTACATCTGGTTGACCACAGAGCTAGGTGTCAAGAGTTGTTTTTTACTGAGTCACACTTTTATTCAGAAACAACCTTTTCCATACGATCCAGAAAGTCATCAGCCTTCTGTGCTCAGAGTGACAACCGCTCTGTAGCCATGGAGCCTGCCAGTTCCTAACGGTGCTCAGTGAGCCCTTGCTGGAGACCGTTCTTCCCTGACACGCTGTCATGATAGAGTTATTCAGGGAAGCTTTTCTTTTCTCTGTGAAACAAAGTCTCTGTTTAGTCCTGGAACTGACTGTGTACTCCATGTGGATGTGGCCAGTGTATGGCAGACTGGCCTTGAACGCACAGAGATCCCCCTGCCTCTGCCACTCTCCCGAGTGCTGCAAGAGAGCACTTTGAGAATGCGTGTTTATGTGATGGTGTTGACAAGAGCGGAGAGAACTGAATCTGCCCAGGAAGGACTTGTGTGTCTGCAGCACTGCCGCTTTGTCAGCTGCCCTGCCTGTGCCCAGCTGGCAGCTGGGGAGATTGGCGGTCTGTGAGGCAAAGCAGGGACATGGACTTGAGCTGTTAGCATCCCATTTGTGACCTTGTGGCTGGGTGGTTCCAGCACAGTCCCTGCTCTGATCTGGCTGGCAGCTCATGGCTTTGTCTGTTTTGTTTCTCTCATGAAGGTGACGGCCTCTCTCTTAGGTTCACCTTCTAAGGCCAGCTCACTGCTCATCCTGACGGAAAACGAGAATGAGAAGAGGAAGTGGGTTGGGATCCTTGAAGGACTGCAGGCCATCCTCCATAAGAACCGGCTGAGGAGCCAGGTGGTGCACGTCGCTCAGGAGGCCTATGACAGCAGTCTGCCACTCATCAAGGCTGTTCTCGCTGCCGCTATCGTGGGTATGTCTGTAGCGCGCCTCTCAGGTCTGGGAACTCAGGTTCTGAGCATGGCTATGTGGTCCCATCCATCTGAATGTGGGCGGTTGTCCCGTGTGAACAAGGAGGTCTGGCCTCACAGGACCTTTGTGGTGTTTCCCCAGATGGAGACAGGATTGCAGTCGGCCTGGAAGAGGGGCTCTACGTCATTGAGCTCACCCGAGATGGTGAGTAGAAGGGCACCTGGAGTCCGCTTGACTGCTGCAGACACGGGGCCTTCAGAGGGCTCAGGGTTCGCTCAGACTGTGTGGCCCAGAGCGAGAGTGTGAGGCTCTCGGGTCCGCTCCAGCGCTGTAAAACAAAAAAAGACATCCTGATATACGTCAAGTGGCAGCTTCAGAGAACTTACAGGATGTGGAAAGAAAGGATTTCCAGTTGGTACAGCAGGCGCTCCATGCATACAGGTGCCTGGAACGTATTTGCTGGGTCGCTTTATGTGTCTAGAGACACAGTAAAGAGCCCTTGTTATGTCTGCTTTTGAGACAGGGTTTCTCTGTGTAGCCCTGGCTGTCCTGGAACTCACTCTGTAGACCAGGCTGGCCTTGAACTCAGAGATCACCTGTCTCTGCCTTCCAAGTGCTGTAATTAAAGGTGTTCACCATCGCCTGGCCAGCTAATTTTTGATTGATTGGTTTCTGTGTGTGTGCACATACACAAGGACGGGTGAGGAGACAACCGGAGGCAGCTGTCCTGTTACTCAAACTCGGGTTTTCAAGCTTGGCAGCAAGCACCCGCACCCACAGAGCCACCTTGCTGGCCCTCTATTGAATTCTTTTTTGTTTGTTTGTTCGCTTATTTGTTTTTGAGACAGACATAACCCTCACCATCCTGGGATTCACTATGTAGGACAGGCTGACCTGGAAACTCACAGAGATCCACCTTCCTCTGCTTCCCGTGCTGGGGCTGAGGGTGTGCACCACCACATCCAGCCTCCACCACATCCAGCCTCTGTTGAGTTCTTTAAAGGGAATGGGATAGGTGGTAGGTCACAGAGCCCCTCAGGAGAGCCAGTGATGCTGGGTCACTGAAACTTCCCAGAGTTCCTGGTCCCTCCTGCCAGCCAGGGAAGGTGGCTTTTCCTGCCTTTCCCCACTCCATAGTCACTTCCTGTTGAGAGAGAGGGAGCCAGAGCCTACAGTAGCCAGAGCAGGCAGGCAGCTGCGTCCTTCAGGCTCCAGACCAGGAAAAGTGGCTGAGTCCTAAGCCAGCTAGTGTCCTAGCTTGAGTGGGCATGAGCTTGGGAATTCCAGATCCAGTCCACAGGAGCTTACTGTTTCTGTATCAACTAGAACTGGCCACATTGAGTACAGGACAGGGTTTCAGGAAGCTGAGACAAGCTGTGTCTCTGGTAGGGGCATTTGCAACACTGACTCTGGGGCTGGCTGTGGTGGGAGGATTGCTAGGGAACCCAAGGGCAGCTCTCGTGTCAGCCAGAGCAAGTCACCTGCACCCTCTGCCTGTAGTGATCGTCCGCGCTGCTGACTGCAAGAAGGTGTACCAGATCGAACTGGCGCCCAAGGAGAAGATCATCATCCTCCTCTGCGGCCGAAACCACCACGTGCACCTCTACCCCTGGTCCTCCTTTGATGGAGCAGAAGCAAGCAACTTTGATATCAAGCTTCCCGAAACGAAAGGCTGCCAACTCATAGCAACAGGGACACTGAGGAAGAGTTCATCCACCTGCCTGTTTGTGGCCGTGAAGCGACTGATCCTTTGCTATGAGATTCAGAGAACTAAACCTTTCCACAGGAAGTTCAATGAGCTGGTGGCACCAGGACACGTGCAGTGGATGGCCGTGTTCAAGGACAGGCTCTGTGTTGGCTACCCTTCTGGGTTCTCTTTGTTGAGCATCCAGGGGGACGGGCAGCCTCTAGACCTGGTAAATCCCACTGATCCCTCGCTTGCGTTCCTCTCACAGCAGTCTTTCGATGCCCTTTGTGCTGTGGAGCTCAAAAGTGAGGAATACCTGCTTTGCTTCAGCCACATGGGACTGTACGTGGACCCTCAAGGCCGGAGGTCACGCATGCAGGAGCTCATGTGGCCTGCGGCTCCTGTCGCCTGTAGTATGTATATGTTTTTCTGTTGCCATATCACTGTTGCTGCTTCTCATATGGACAGTCGGCATGCATTCTGTTTGCTTTGGTTTGTCTCCCAGTCCCCCAACTGAGACTAAGGAGCAGAGTGACGAGGCTGGTCCACAGGCAGGCAGTGTGCAGTCAGGGCTGGGCCTGTGCTGTTGGCCAGACTTCCTCCCAGGTGTTCTGCTTGTTCCTCGAGTGTGTGACAGCAAGAGGCCTCCTGGGCAGAAAGGCACAGTGAATAGGAAATGAACCTGGAATCTTCTTTAAAAAGGCATTTCCCATAGTAGATGAATTCACAGGACCATATAAAGCTACAGGGGTTTTGGTCACCAGGAGACTTAACTCCCGTGTCAGGTCATTTGCAGTAAGACGTCCGTGTGTGTGCAGTGCTGTGCAAAGGCTGGGACAACGCAATTTGTTTGAGAAGTTGTAAGGCTGGGAGAGCCGAGCACTTTGTTGCTTTAAGGCTGCCCAACCATCATAGAATTGAAGTCAGCAGCAAGCAGTGAAGAATTTGCGACCAGCAAGGCACAAACTTGGTTTTGGCATGGAGCCTCTGGGGTTGCTGGGATAGGAGGGAGTGGCCTGTTTCCTTGATGGTGAGCAACTAAAGAGTCAAGGCTGACTTCTCGCTAGTGTGGCCAAGCTAGACGCCAATCTGTGCACTGCAACACTTGAGAACCCTTCTCACCCAGGAAGCTGGAGGGGCGGCAGGCCTGGGCAGCTCACCAGAAAGGACAGCCTTGTGATCCCTGTCCTGGTCTCTACAGCAGCCAGTGCAGCGCTCTGTGCCATACACTCCTTACTTCTAGAATTTCATTTTTCTTCCCAGTAACTCAGGTCCCTAAGTGCAGTGTCCCTGTGATCCTGGACATGAATGGCTATCATGAGAACCCGGTGTTCCTGCCTTTCCACCTTCGTGAGTCCTCCTCCTCAGCCCCATGTGTAGCTGAGTCCAGGTCAACTTTAGAGCCGGAAGAAGTTAAGGAGCTAGGGTGGAGAAGTACTTGTTGTGAGCCTGTCTACAGCAGTGCCCGTGGTGCCTCCTCGTCCTGTCTCAGAGACAGGTGCAAAGCTCTCAGTCTGCAAGTCTGTCCAGCTCGAAAGCACACGTCCTCCACTGAGTTCTCTTTAGTGTGTGTTTTCTTTAAACTTTTCAGTTTGAACATCATCCTTTGTTGACAGATCAGAAGTGAAGTCCCATATATTCAACAAGTAAGAGCACTTGCCCCACCATTCCCATGTGGGGAATTGTCACCTTAGAGGTGATTGAGGGCCAGCCTCTGCACATGGTATCAAAACCAGCGTGTGTGTGTGTGTGTGTGTGTGTGTGTGTGTGTGTGTGTGTGTGTGTGAGAGAGAGAGAGAGAGAGAGAGAGAGAGAGAGAGAGAGAGAGAGAGAGAGAGAGAGAGAGAGAGAGAGAGCGCGAGCGCGAGCGCGCGCTGTGCACAGGTTTGGTGGCCGGCTCCAGCCTCCAGTACCTTGGCTTGCCTAGGCTGACTGCACCTGGCTGGAATGAGCAGAGCCTTAGCCGCATAGCTCCTAGAGCGTATTCCAGTGAGTGCTTAGGGCAGAGGCCTCCAGCAGTCAGCCTGGGATCCACGGCCCTCCTGCTCCACACTGAAGGTTTCTAGCGGTGGCTGGCCAGCAGCAGCAGCATAGCTCAGTAGTAGACCTCCACTCCTGGTGTCTGACAGGCCATTCAGGTGGGCTTTGCTGTGTCTCCCTCAGCTTCACAGCTCAGGGGCCATGGACATGTATCTGCAGTATAGTGTGCCGGTTGTTGTCATAACCCAGCAGACAGCTGGGAAAGGAGGGGGCATCGTCCCGTGCCCATTGCTGCTTTGAGTGTGTTCCGAAAGGGTCACTCGGGTCCTCCCCACCGCAGGGTCCCTCCTGTGAAGTGTGCATAGCCCAGTCATGGCCAGAGCAGAGCAGTCGGTCTAGGTCTCCAGAATACTCACCCAGAAACCTGCCTTCTTTCTTTCCATCATTTTAGAAGGCTTTGGGGATTGGAGAGGTGGCTCAGTGGTTAAGAGCACTGACTGCTCTCCGAGGAACTGGGGTTCAGTTCCTAGCACCCACAAGGCAGCTCCCAGCCATCTGGAAGTACAGTTTCGGTGATCTGGCACCCTCTTTGCAGGCACTGCATGCACATGGAACATAAATACACATGCAAGTGAATGATTCATATGTGTACAAGAAAGAAAAAAATTAAGCTTTTGCCTGGCAATGTGGGACCCGTGGTCCCTGCCTGAACTTAACAGGTGTTGAGCCTCGCCGAGCTCGTTTCTTGAGAGCCGACTCGAGGAGGCGACTTTCTAAATCAACTTGAACATCTTGCTGAGGTGTGGAAGCAGTGGGACAGGTGACTTTGAAGTGAAGGTGGCTGGTGGAAGCCCCACCACAGGCAGCGCCGTGCGGCTGCACCTTGCCAGTGCCACTGTGGTCTGAGAGGCCGGGTGAGGGTGGAACTCGACGCTTACTTGCTCTGCTTCATCTGCACCAGGTTGCAGCCCCTCCCATGTCACGGTATACAGCGAGTACGGGGTAGACGTCTTTGACGTGCGCACCATGGAGTGGGTGCAGACCATCGGCCTGCGGAGGGTAAGAGAGCATGATGGTCTCATCAAGGGCGGCTGTCTGCTCTGATTCCTGGTAGCACACATGATGGGTCTCCTCCACTCTTCCAGATACGACCTTTGAACTCTGATGGCACCCTCAACCTGCTGGGCTGTGAGCCCCCACGCCTCATCTACTTCAAGAACAAGTTCTCAGGTGAGCTTCCCCACAGGTGGGAAGTGGCCCTCATCTATCCCACTGCTCTGGTTAGTCTGAAGTGACCGTTTCCGCATGTATGGCTGCCCCTCCATGCAGCAGCCTAGTGACCTGCTCCCCTACAGGAGCTGTCCTCAATGTGCCCGACACCTCAGACAACAGCAAGAAGCAGATGCTGCGGACTCGGAGCAAACGGCGTTTTGTCTTCAAGGTTCCGGAAGAAGAGCGGCTGCAGCAGCGGCGGTGAGGCGGGGCCCTCTTTCGGGTCCCTGGTCCCCGTGAGTGTGCAGTAAAGGGCTGGCCAGAGCCAGAGGATGCCTCCAGATTCCTGATTCTCAAATGTTTCCTTTTCGCAGAGAGATGCTCAGAGACCCAGAATTGAGATCCAAAATGATATCCAACCCGACCAACTTCAACCACGTGGCTCATATGGGCCCCGGGGATGGGATGCAGGTGCTCATGGACCTGCCTCTGGTGCGTGCTCAGCCAGCTGTGGGCATGGGCTCCATCCCCTGCTGTGCAGATAGTGCCTGTCCTTCCTCAGTGTTCTGTGCTGACCTGTGAAACCCTTCACAGTGCTGTTTGAATCATGCCTTGGTATCGAGATGCGTGTCTATGGGGGACCTCCCTGTGTGCACTTGTGTCCCTTAGGGAACTGCTATCTAACTCCTTTGTGTGAGACAATTTTTGTGTCCTCATTTTATACAGTGTTTTCTGTAGGCTTTTCTGCAATTGCCTTTGCTGGTTCTTGGTTGGTGGTAGAGTAGTGAACATAGCTGCCTTCCACTCTTAGCTCTAACTGGTCAGAAGCCACATCCAGGGCCTGTTCATTACCATCCCGTTGTGGCAACCCCACTGTGGTCCCTGTCCGTTCATGTACCACTCTTCTGTGCTCCTCTCTTCCCCCAGAGTGCCGCACCCCCTGCCCAGGAGGAGAAGCAGGGCCCTGCCCCTCCGGGTCCCCCTCGGCAGCCCCCATCCAGGAGCAAGCCCTACATCTCATGGCCCTCATCAGGTATCACAGGGGGTAGGTGCTGGGGTAGGAACTCCATTCTCTGTCTTCCTCTTGACCTCTCCCTGAGGTCAAAGGTGTCGCTGTCCACAGGTGGGTCTGAGCCTGGAGTGAGCGTGCCTCTGAGGAGCATGTCCGATCCTGACCAGGACTTTGACAGAGAGGTACGTGTTACCCCAGCACAGACTGCCGTGGCCACACAGGGCCGGCAGAGCAGAAAGCACATCACCACCTGTGACCCCAGGGCCCGCTGGTTGAGAACTGGGTCTAGGAAGACACCATAAAGCAGGGAATGCAGTCTTGAGCCCCCCTGGAGTCCTGCACTCCGGGATACAATGGCCTGAGCACAGAGACCCCCACTAGCATTGGGCAGCCCAGGATGAGCAGCTGCCTGACTTGAGTCACAGGTCCACGTGCAGCAGTGTGGCCAAGGTTGTGGGGTCATCAGGCACACACCCCACCTAGGGGTGAGGTTCTGCCAGAGATGCCCCTCTTTTGAACCTCTCTGCCCTCTGAGATGGACTGGCCTCAAGTTTACTTCTGTGTAGTTGAGAACGACCTTGACCTGTGCTTCTCCAGGAGTGAGCCCTGCTCTCAGTGGTTGGGGGTTCCACGCCCTGCTGCCTAGGTGGTCACACTTAACAGACTGTCCCGAGCCGGGTCTCCTGAGCTCTGGAATTCCAGGCAGGCACCACCTCACTTACTTCTGGACTTTTAGTATATTTTGTGAGGGTTTTGTTGCTTTTATGCAGGGTCTCACTAGATAGCCCAGTCTGGCCTAGAACTCAGTGCTGACCCAGCCTTGAGTTCAGTGCTGAGATCTGCCAGCCCCTGCCCCTGGAGTGCTCAGTAAAGAAAGGGTGTGAGCGTCATGGGCTCTGCTTATCTCTGCTTTTCCTGACAGGATCTGTCTTTGCCCAGAAAAGCTCTGCTCTGCCAGTCTTCCTGTTCCCCAGTTCTGAGCATGTGCCACCACACCTGGCCTTTCTGTCGTTCTTTTCTGTGTGGATACAGCATAACCTGACTCTCATCCTGGAGAGTCTCCTCTGGTCACCTCGCCTCCTTCCCTTCTAGAGCACTTGTGAGGGTGTGAGCAGCAGCATTCCATGCACTGGAAGGTGACAGTGGCCCCTGCTTCAGTTTTCCCTCCGTGGAATGGGGATGAGAAACAGATGAGCTAGGACTTACCTAACATCTAGCACTGAGGTTTGAGGAACTAACTTAGGTCTTTCTGGAAAGAGGAGCTGGCCTGTCACTCACAGCCACCCAACATGGAAGTGGTGATTGACATGGCCACTCTCCTGCTCCCTTTACAACCTTAGGCTCACCGCGCCAGCCATCTTCTTCAGTGCACACTGGAGAAGGGACCCCTCCCTCCTTCCTCACCCGTCACGAGCATGCTGGGTGATGAGCATGCTGGGTGATGCGCTGGCTCTCTGTTGAAGCCAGTCTTGTCTTGTGGTTTGTGGTTTTGGTTTTTATTTATTTTGTGTGTGAGTGTTTTGCTTGCATGCCAGAAGAGAGTGCCAGACCTCCTAGAAGTGGAGTTACAGATCGTTGTGGGTAAGCCGTGTTGGTGCTGGGCACCAAGCCTGGGCGCTTTGCAAGAGCAGCAGTGCTCTTACCACTCGGCCATCTCCAGCCGTGTTTTACATTCTTGGTGGTGGTTTTTGACATATAAAAACTACTGATTTGGGCAAAATTCAAATTTTTTTAACTGTTACACCCACTTTTGATATTCTATCTAAACTAATACTGGTTACATTGTTACTGTCCAATGTTTACGTTCTTAGCAGTGTGTGTGTGTGTGTATGTGTGGAGTGTAGCCCCTGCATGTAAATGTCCTGTGCCAGCTGTTGTAGGGTGCGTTCTTGCCCGCTGGATGGCCTCGACAGCCTTGTTTAAGTAGTTAGCTGTGGCTGCGTGGACGTCTGTGTGTTTGCTGATTTCAGCTATGGCTGCGTGGACGTCTGTGTGTTTGCTGATTTCAGTGTCGCTCTGCTGCTTTGTCCTAGACTTTGGGACATGGGTCCCTTGACTTTATTTTTTTAAACTGGGAATTTTTCTGCTGAGCCTCAACTCCAGCCTGGATTTTGCTTATGACACAAAGTGTGAGGTCCCCAGGCAGCTTTCCTTCTGTGCACAGCCCTTGATCACAGCTAGAAGTAGAGACCAGAGTCACCAGACCCAGGCTTTGTTCTTTAGAGTAACTTCCCTTTCTGAAAAAGGCCACTGGAATTTCAGGAGCTCACGTTATGTCTGTAGACCACTTTGAAAATTGATACCATCTTGATAATACTTCAGTCTGTGAATGTAGCGTCTTTCCATTTTTCTGAGTCTCCTTTACTGTTCTGTGTGGTGTGGTTGCTAGCACAGGCCAGATCCACCAGAGCCTGAGTTAGAGACAGTGTGAACTGCTCAGTGTGGGTGCTGGGAACCAGCCCTGGTTCCTCTGCAAGAGCAGTTTACACTCTGAGCTGTCTCTCCAGCCATACTAAGTAGTGGTTTATGATTGTACACATCGCCTGTTATCTTCAATGTTCTTGTGAATTGACTTGTCTGGTTTCCTTGTGGTCTGATGCTGTGTGTCAATACCGAGCCCTGAGCCTGCTAAATTCACTTGTAGCTCAGGTTTAGTCTTGATGTGTGCAGGATTGCATCACTTGTAAATGGTATTATGTCCTCTACCTGTGCAGTGAAGCAGGAGGTCGTTCTTGTCCCTAACCCCAGGGAAGCTGTTTCTCTCTCATACTGTGGTAGCTGTAGGCTTTGATGACAGCCTTTGAGCCCGATGACGGTCCCATCTATTTATCCCTAGAGTTTCTCCCTTGGCTTCAGCGTACAGGGTCAGTGGATGTGCCCGCCTGTGAATTTAGGGGCCCTGCTGAGGCTGTAGACAGCCTGCGCACTCACGCCAGGGACCAGAGCGTACCTCTCACGTATCTCTCTTTGCATTGGCAGCCTGACTCCGATTCCACCAAACACTCAACTCCATCCAATAGCTCCAACCCTAGCGGCCCTCCAAGCCCCAACTCGCCCCATCGGAACCAGCTCCCTATGGAAGGCCTGGAACAGCCAGCCTGTGATGCCTGAGGCGGCCAGCATAGCAGTGCAGGGCCTGGGAGCCCAGATGGCCCCAATGTCAGTGCCAAGACTGAGCTGACCCTCCAGTGTTGTCCAAGGAGATGTAGAATCAGTTTGTAGATAGATAAAATAATCTTTATTATAATGAGCAGTTTTGTGCCACGTTGTTGGTGGCAATCGACCAGATGTGTTCGTCTGCACAGCCGTAAGGCAACACTGTTCCGTTTGCACATGAAGGACCACCCTGACCCATGGGCTTCCTCGGCAGATGCTGGGGGTGTGGCCTCAAGCCCTTCCCTTTCTCCTGAAACTGTCTCAAGGGCCTTAGAAGACTCAAGTCGTGTGTGCGTCACCCCAGTGTCGAGGAGGCAGAGGCTAGTTTGTGGCACTTTTGTTCACTTAGCCCTACAGTTGCCTGTGTCCCTGTTAGTCCATGCCGGGCCACAGCCACAAGATGCCCCCGCTGCATCTGCAGTCTGCTGCAGGCTAGCACTGGGGCTGGGAAGCCATGCCCCAGGCCCTGGGACATCCCCTCCCTCTCCCCTCACCCTGCATGGAGCCTCTGTGCTTAATAGCCCAGTCAGTCACATAGAATCACCCGACACTCCTGCACATCGGCCCATACCGCAGGCCCGCGAGCGCCACCTGTATTTAACCTCATCCTCCCTGTGACCTGTGTTGAGTGGTCAGGTCTGCGGCCCAGCCCACGAAGCTGTGTTGACTGTGGCAGCAGGCATGTCTTGTCCTCTTGTTGGACAGGCTTCCCTTGCCTGTTGGCGTGCTTGGTGACACTATTCAGGATGTGCACTTGGCCAAGTCGGCACTGAGGGTTGTGGCACTGCTGGCCCTGCCTGAGTGTCACACCCAGCACCTGCCTGCCCCATCCACCCTCCCCGGCTTTACACTGGGGCACGCACCTGCTGGGAGCTCTGGTTTTTACTTTTTAACGTAAGTCTGAGTCTTTGTAATTATTGAATTGTGAGAACATTTTTGAACAACTTACCTGTCAATAAAGCAGAATACGGCAGTTTTACAGTTCTCAGTGGTTTGTCTGAATGCGATGTTGCCCACTGTGCCCCACAGGTAACTCTCTCCAGGGACATACACATGGCACCTCTGTCCACAGCATGAGACAGCAAGTCACCTTGCCATGGCAGGCAAGTCAGATGTGGGTAGGGAAGGGGCGATCCACCCGGGCGCTTTGCCAGGCTTGTGCATCCCCTAAGGGGCCTCTACGGATAGAGTTGGGCTTTCAGCCTGAGCAGCAGCAGAAGGCAAGGGGGACAAGGTACGAGAAGGACAGTGTCATGAGCCCCAGGAAAGGAGGCTTGCCACAGGGTCTGGCCAGCAGGACTTGCCCCCATGAGTCAGTATTCCTGAGGGCAGAGAGTTGCCACTTGCCGGAGACCTCCAGTAACTTGGTGGATGAGGATACTAAGAGCCGGTAATGCGCAGGGTTAGGGATGAAGTGAGTGTCTCAGAGCTCAGCGAGCTCATTCCCTGGTACAGACGAAACAGCAAGAACAGATGACCCCATCAGTTCAGAACAGGAGGGGTCAGTTGTGGGTTCTGGTAGAAAACAGTGGCTGTGGTGGCACATGCCTTTAACCCAGCAATTGGGAGGCAGGAAGATCTGAGTTCAAGGCCAGCCTGGTCTACACAGAGAGGGGGAGGGAGAGCAAGCTCAAGAAGCCAGGTGGAGCAAGACAGTAAGCAGCACCCCTCCATGGCCCCTGCATCAGCTGCCTCCAGGTTCCTGCCCTGCATTCATTCCTGTCCAGCTGGCTTCCTTCAGTGATATGGAAGCATACACCACATAAACCCTTTCCTCTCCAAGTTGCTTGGCACCATCAACCCTGGGCCCCTGGGCCCCTGCGCCCCTGGGCCCCTGCGCCAGGCCAGGCCGAGGGCTGAGCAGGGTTGGACACCCTAACTAGGACGGGCCCTAAGAGCTGGGAAATGTGCTAACTGGATTCTGGCCTGGGTGTTGTATAGCTCTCCTGGGTCCTCGTTCCCCTGCTGGTCCTTGTTTAGATCTTACCCGGTGCCCTGTTCTCACAGTGCCTTCCAGGAACAAGCTGTCCTCTTGGGGAATTGCACCTCACCTTCACGTCCTTGTCCTTGTCATCCGCCTGTGTCCCCTCCAACTCTCAGCATCAACTGCTGTGTAAGCTATGTGCGGGAGGGGAGTAATGGCCACACCTAGCTGCTTCGAGCTGAGAAGGGGCGGAGTCTAGGAAGTATCAGTTCAAGAAAGGAGGAACTCTTATGAGGCGGCCCCCTGGGGTCACTTCAGCATACTGTGGCCCCATATCCTGAGCTGCAGCTTGAGGTGACCCATCCGGTCATTCCGAGCTCAGGCTGACCCTTTCCACCGTGTCATCCCTCAGCATGTAAGATGGCCTAGGTGGGCCTTCCATTAGGTCCTGGGCCAAAGCCAGGTCAGATAAAAGTGGGCTGTCTCTAAATCGCGGGAGGACAGTCTAAGTGACCAGTTAGATAACCTCATTTAGACCCTGGGGGAAGGGAAAGTTTAGCCTCCAAGGCTGGTCTTGAGAATGACCCCAGGATCTGCTTTCAGGATCTTCTTTAGCTAGTGGAGTGGCTAAAATCGCAATGTGAGGTCCCTCCTTGAGGACTTCTAGAAAGAAAAAAATCTAACCATCGTTTGATTCCCACTCCCCTTAGTTTTAAACAGTAGGCCTGTCTGGACTGCAGGTGGGCACTGTGGTGTTGAACCAAACCAAACTCATGAGGTCCCATATCTGGGTGGCCTTTTTCTCATCAAAAATATAATTAGTGAGAAATAGATGTCTCAGAAATGTCTGATATGGGCTGGGAGATGGTGGCACACGCCTTCAATTCCAGAACTTGGGAAGCAGAGGCAGGCAGAGCTCTGTGAGTTCGAGGCCAATCTGGTCTACAGAGCAAGTTCCAGGACAGGCTCCAAAAGCTACAGAGAAACTCTGTCTTGAAAAAAAAGAAAAAAAGTCTGGTACGAATTTAAGCCTAATGTCTCAGAATGTGGTCCCTACTAAGAAGTATGCTCCTTTGACTACTAAAGAAACAGAATCACATCATTCTGCACTCAGGAAGCAGAGGTACTGTGAGTTCGAGTCCAACCTGGTCTACATAGCAAGTTCCAGAACCACCATGTATGCAGTATGAATTCAGAGACATGTATGCAGTATGAATTCAACTTTGTAACCCCACCTTAACAAAACACACCTTTAATCCCAGTGCTCTGGAGGCAGAAGCAGGCTGATCTCTGAGTTCAAGGCCAGCCTGGTCTACAGAGTGAGTTCCAGGACAGCTGGGGCTGTTACATAAAGAAACCCTGTCTCAAAAAACAAAACAAAACAAAGTTGAATTCATACTGCATACATGTACATCAAGCTGTTAAACCATGGGGCTTGGTAAATTCCCAGGCAAGCATTATGGAAAAGACAAAGGTGTCTCCTACAGCATAGAGCAATTGGCTGTAACCTTGCCTTTGGTATTGAGTGTGAGGAGCAGGTAAGACCATGGTGCTGCAGTTAATGTAATGATCTGTCTCTTTAAGAGAAGCCACGCCCACTCCCCTCCCCCTCTGCTGAGGCATGCAGATCTTTTTTCCTGTTTGCAACCTGAGTCTCCTTTTCTGACTCCCTCTCGGGAGAGGCAACTTCTTTTTTTATAATTATTTATTTATTATGTATACAATATTCTGTCTGTGTGTATGCCTGCAGGCCAGAAGAGGGCACCAGACCCCATTACAGATGGTTGTGAGCCACCATGTGGTTGCTGGGAATTGAACTCAGGACCTTTGGAATAGCAGGCAATGCTCTTAACCTCTGAGCCATCTCTCCAGCCCCCAGAGAGGCAACTTCTGTCTCTCCCTTCTCTCTCTCTCTCTCTCTCTCTCTCTCTCTCTCTCTCTCTCTCTCTCTCCTCTTCTCCCTGCCCCCTCCATAACCCAGTAAATAAATATCCAACCTCACTCTGCATGGCGTGCCTATCCATGCCTCTGTCTCTTGCCCTCCACTGCTACGTGGCTCACCACCTGGGACCAGCTGCCTTCAGAGACCTGCGGCGTGGTCTTGTGCACCGTTCCTGCCTGGGACCCACTGCCTGCCACCACTCAGATCTGCAGTGTTTCTGCCACTGCAGCCACTTGGGGATCTGCAGAATTTTATTTTTACCATATGTTCGCACCAATTTACACCCTGCCTATAGGGGGAGACATCCTGTTATAGGCCTTCTGATGTCGCTGTTTTTACGGATTTTCCCAATTTCAGCTATGGGTAGCAAGCCATCCATGTCTGTCCCCCCTGGGATGGAAGCCTTTTAGAGGCCCCCAAAACCCCAGGTCGTATTGCCCTACTTCTTCAGCTCCTACTGTAGAACACTAAAATAACCCCAAAGCCGTTTCTGACAACTCTGAGGCAGTGCTCCCTCCCCCGGGAACCAAGGACCTAACAGCTACACATGCACGTACTGAGATGTTGGGAACTTTCTATCCCCCTGAATAGGGACAAGATAACCCTTAGGTGTTGACTCGGTTACTGGTGTTTTGACTCAGTCCCTGGGAAAGGGGCAAAGTGACCCTCAGATGTTTCCCCCTTACCTCATCTTATCTGGCAACTACTCTCCAGCCATATTGGTAACAGCCCTTTTGAATAAACCAATCATAATAGTTAAAGAACAACCCCCAGACACCCCCCTTGCTTCTGTGGGGTTTTTTTCCCTTTAAAAATAGCCTATATCAACCATTCAGGGTCTTTCTGGCCTCTTAAATGCTGAAAGACCCTGTCATGACAGAATTAATAAAATCCTCGTGCTTTTGCATCAGCTGTGGTGTGAGAGATGGTCTCTTGGGGTGACTCCTCCTCAGTGATCTAGGGTCCAGCAGTACCCTCACTCCACCAGTGTCCTGCCATTTCCGCTTTTATGGGAGCTTTCTGACTACTGTCAGCGCACAGGCAAACGGAAAAGTTTCCTCAAACTGTCTCTGCCACCGCTACTGCTGCCAATAAGATTGATCAGATCCACGAGGCGGCTGTTTTCAATTCCAGCTTTTTGCTTCCCACTGTGGCTTGTGGCATTGTGGATCAGCGACAGGGCAGATCACACCTCTAGGCCTCTCTTATTATTGAGCTTAAAACCCCTGCAGCTCAAAAATTGTGGCTTTTCCATACAGCATGTGACTTGTCATTTTTTTTTTTTTTTGGTGTGGTCTTTTTTTTTCTTTATTTATTTATTTATTAAATATTTCAGTCTCTTCTCCGCCTCCCCTTTCCCTCCCCCTCCCCCAATCCATTCCCCCTCCCTCGTCAGCCCAAAGAGCAATCAGGGCTCTCCGTCCCGTGGGAAGTCCGAGGAAAACCCTCCTCTGTCCAGGTCTCGTAAGGTGAGCATCCAAACTGCCTAGGCTCCCACAAAGCCACTACATGCAGTAGGATCAAAGACCCATTGCCATTGTTCTTGATGTCTCAGTAGTCCTCATTGTCCGCTATGTTCAGTGAGACCGGTTTTAACCCAGGCTTTTTCAGACCCAGGTCAGCTGGCCTTGGTGAGTTCCCTATAGAGCATCTCCATTGTCTCAGTGTGTGGGTGCACCCCTCGCGGTCCTGAGTTCCTTGCTCATGTTCGCTCTCCTTCTGCTCCTGATTTGGACCTTGAGATTTCAGTCCGGTGCTCCAATGTGGGTCTCTGTCTCTGTCTCCTTTCATCGCCTGATGAAGGTTAATATTCAGGAGGATGCCTAAATGTTTTTCTTTGGGTTCTCCTTCTTTTTTAGCTTCTCTAAGAACCCGAATTGTAGGCTCAATGTCCTTTATTTATGGCTAGAAACCAAATATGAGTGAGAACATCCCATGTTCCTCTTTTTGGGTCTGGCTTACCTCACTCAGGATAGTGTTTTCTATTTCCATCCATTTGCCTGCAAACTTCAAGAAGTCCTTGTTTTTTACTGCTGAGTAGTACTCTAATATGTATATATTCCATACTTTCTTCATCCATTCTTCAATTGAGGGGCATCTAGGTTGTTTCCAGGTTCTGGCTATTACAAACAATGCTGCTATGAACATAGTAGAGCATATATTTTTGTTGCATGATAAGGCCTCTCTTGGGTATATTCCCAAGAGTGGTATTGCTGGGTCCATGGGTAGGTTGATCCCAAATTTTCTGAGAAACCGCCACACTGCTTTCCAGAGTGGTTGTACAAGTTTGCATTCCCACCAGCAATGGATAAGTGTACCCCTTTCTCCACAACCTCTCCAGCATAGGCTATCATTGGTGTTTTTGATTTTAGCCATTCTGACAGGTGTAAGATGGTATCTTAAAGTTGTCTTGATTTGCATTTCCCTGATCGCTAAGGAAGTTGAGCATGACCTTAGGTGTCTTTTGGCCATTTGAACTTCTTCTGTTGAGAGATCTCTGTTCAGCTCAGTGCCCCATTTTATAATTGGGTTGATTAGCCTTTACAGTCTAGTTTCTTAAGTTCTTTATATATTTTGGAGATCAGACCTTTGTCAGTTGCGGGGTTGGTGAAGATCTTCTCCCAGTCAGTGGGTTGCCTTTCTGTCTTAGCGACAGTGTCCTTTGCTTTACAGAAGCTTCTCAGTCTCATGAGGTCCCATTTATTCAATTTTGTCCTTACTGTCTGTGCTGCTGATGTTATACGTAGGAAGCGGTCTCCTGTGCCCACTTGTTGTAGTGTAGTTCCCCCTTTCTCTCCTATCAGGTTCAGTGTGTTCAGACTGATATTGAGGTCTTTAATCCACTTGGACTTGAGTTTTGTGCATGGTGACAGACATGGATCTATTTTCATTTTTGTACAGATTGAAATCCAGTTTTGCCAGCACAATTTGTTGAAGATGCTCTCTTTTTTCCATTGTATAGTTTTAGCTCCTTTATCGAAAATCAGGTGCTCATAGGTTTGTGGATTAAAGTCAGGGTCTTCTATACGGTTCCATTGGTCGACTTCTCTGTTTTTATGCCAATACCAAGCTGTTTTTAATACTGTAGCTCTGTAATAGGGTTTGAAGTCAGGGATGGTAATGCCTCCAGACATTCCTTTATTGTATAAGATTGTTTTGGCTATCCTGGGTTTTTTATTTTTCCATATAAAGTTGATTATTGTCTTCTCCAGATCTGTGAAGAATTTTGATGGGTGACTTGTCATTTTGACTGAGGTCATGTGACTTCATGTTCCGCCATCTTTTAGTGAGGTATTCCCTGCCTGGTTCCCCAGTGTCAACTCTATTACATGGGTGATCTTACTGCCATCCTAACTGAGGTCAGGTGACTTCACCACCATCTTAACTGAGAGCCAGGTCAAGTGATCAAGTCCGGCCATCTTTACTGAAGTATACCCTGCCTGGTTCCCTGATTTACTTACATTTCTGTCTCTAAATTCCTCTTGCTGACTCTGTTGCATGTGTGTTTTTGCGCAGTGGCATGCCTTTGGTAGGGCCCACCAAGAGCATCCACTTTGCCCAATTCCTGTTCACTCTGTGTGTGTGTGATCATACATGTAACTTAAATACACCCATGTTTACTGTTAAATGTTATAATTGTTCATTACATCTCATTTCAGACTACAAAAACAATGTCTCATGTTTTACACTGGTATGTACTTTTAAGTCTCTTACAAAAATACTTTATATTTAATCCAACCCTCATTTAAAATATATTAAGCTACTCTCTACTATTGTCAGTTCTGCCATTAACCTTCTGTTGCAAGCAGTTTTTTTCTTCTTTCTGTCTTTACGAGTGTAAATCTTACCTGTTAAGAGCCAGTACAGTCAAGCTCAGACCCAGCTCTCTAGGCAGATTCTATACTGTAGCAGTACCTGATAAACAGCCCTCAACTGCTCAAAGACCTGGAGAATATGGCATTTAAATATTTAATTATTAGAAACTTTTCATAACAAAAAGAGACAGTTTGGCTCCTAGCAGCAGCACTCTACTTTATCCAAAGAAGACAGAAGACAAATGGGCACAGAATAGCGTCCATCTGCAATTCACTTCAACTGCAAGTGCTGACCACTGGGCAAGACTGCCTTTCATCTAAACTGAAGCTCTCCAGATGTGGAGAGAATCACTAGAATTGACAGCCTAGCTGTTCAGGTCAAGGTAGGCCTGTCTTCCTACAAATTTCTTAGCCCGCGGGATCTTCTGGAGTCTAGCAGGCCCTGCACTAAATAGCAAAAAGCAAATACTACCTTCAGCGACCAAGGAGGACCCTGAGGAGAGGCTCTAGGTGCCAACCAAGTAAGTTCTCTGTTGTTTTTTAATCAATAACTCAAGTAAAATTTCATCCTTCTCAAAGATCTCTAATGCAGTTTGACAGCTGAGAGGTTTTGTCAGTTTAAAAGGACAGCCTCACCAAACAAATTTTAGGAAAATACAAATACAAGACCTACAAGTTATAAAGGTGTGAGGACAAATACAGGTTATCCAATTTCTCTCTCATGTTGCCTTCCATAGTCTTAAAGATACTTTTCATTGTGCAAAAAAATCTGCCATAGTCATTCTGACAAATATGCTACTGTTTACACAATGTATATGTCTAAAGCTTCTGTTTTCACAAGCCCAGAAAATTCTTGTGAGTTTCAGGGAGCTGAATTGAAGGATCCACCTTAAACAGGTCAATACACCCCTTTCAATTCCCTGATCCTAATTTTTTCCCCTTAACTTAACTTTGTCCTCTGTTCTACCAATACCATAAACAGGTGTAAGAAACACCAGATATCTCCATACCACAAATGGCAGACAGGAACAAACAGACCAGCTACATCAGGATGTGACCAGGACCCAGGTTTCTCAGGTTCCCCGCCAAAGATGATGCCCATAAATAAGCAGGAAGCAATCTTGAGAATCCGCCTCCCCAATTCCCTTAACTTGTGGTGCCTAACCTCCCGCCTTTTTATTATAAAAAAGAAGGGAATGTAATGATCTGTACTGTCTCTTTAAGAGATAAGCTATGCCCACTCCTTCCCCCACCCCATCCCCGTCTGCTGAGGCAGGCAGATCTTTCTTCCTGTTTGCAACCTGAGTCTCCTCCTTTTCCATCTCCCTCTCAGAGATGCAGCTTCCCTCTCTCTCTCTCTCTCTCTCTCTCTCTCTCTCTCTCTCTCTCTCTCTCTCTCTCTCTCTCTCTGCTCTTCTCCCCTCCTCCCTTCCCCCTCCATACCCACTAAATAAATATCCAACCTCACTCGGCATGGTGTGCCTATCCATGTGTCTGTCTCTCACCCTCTGCTGCCACATGGCTCGCAGCCTGGGACCAGCTGCCTTCAGAGATCTGCGGCATGGTCTCATGTGCTGTTCCTGCCTGGGACCTGCTGCCTGCTGCCATTCAGGGACCTGCAGCATTTCTGCCACTGCAGCCACTTGGGGATCCGCGGAATTTTATTTTTATCATTACAGTTACTGTTCTAAGTTTTTCCATTGACTGCTTTTCTTTATGAGTTTAAATAACAGCACAAGAGTGGTGGAGTTTCTGCGCTTGCCCATGGCTCAGTCCCTGCCATGCGTGGTTCCCTCTTGAGTATCACCCTCTTGTCCATCCCCACAAGGACTAGGGCTCAGGTCCTTACAGCTACCCAGACATTAGATGTCACCACTCCTCAAAACAATTAGCTTCCATTTAAGCCACATGAGCTCAGAGGGACCAGAGCCCCATTCACCAAGTACCCTCAGCACATGCTCAGTGATGGGCTGCTCTGCTCCAGCCTCACATGATCCCAAAGCCCAAGAGTAGGGCATTTCTGGTGACCGGGAACTCACCTGAGTCCCCTGAGCTGGAGCAGGGGCCGGATGCAGGCACAAGGCTGGTAACCTCAGCTCACCAGTGGGCTGCACAAACGGCCAAGGTGGGGGTGGGAGTCAGAGTCATCATTCCTGGATCCAGCCACCCAACAGTTAAGAAATGCTCAAGTGTCAGTCATCTGCAGAAGTAGCATAGAACAAGGAGCCCAATGTCAGCCCATTGTCAGCCACAGCTGCCAGGCAGGGTTGGCCCTCCTACTCCTCTCCCTCAAGTGCCCATCAACTTCCTGTCTGCAGGCCTTTTGGGGAAACAAATTCTGGCTGTGCAAACTTCACACCTGTGGTTTGGCCCCAAGTCTAGCGTCACCCAGCAGAATCAGAGCAGCAGCGCTCACGGGTCCTTTAGACACATACAGGCCTGCATTTGTTCCCTTTCTAGTCTGCTAGTTTTTCACCAGGACCTGACTATTCCTGTCCTTCCTACTACACCTCACGACCCAGCTGTGAGGCCATGGCTCCAGGCTGCAACCAGTAGCACCTGTAACACAGAGGCGACTCCTCAATGCCGTCCCTAGTGAGGCAGAGGGAGGGATCAATTTGAGATTTAAAAGGATTATCAGAATAGAAGGGTCCACAGTGCACTCGTGGGCATCTGCAGGGATGCTGCTGGGCGTCCAGAGAGCAGTAGCCTCCTCAGTGACCCCTGGCCACAGTGACCTGGTCAGTCCAGGCACAGGCCAAGGGCGTGGTGAGGTGGAGCAGCGGCATCAGAAGCAGAGAAACTCGATGCTACACACACACTTAGCCAGACTGAAGGAGTCATCCTGGTGCTCAGAACGTGTCTGATTTCAGACCCCAGAACTCAACCCCTTCTTGTTGCAGCTTGCCACCCCTTTTGCTCTAGGGACTGTGCTAAAGGTCCTTCCTTGTTGACACTTGGCAGAAACTCTGAAGTACAGGAATGGCCAGCAGCTTCATCCAGCAAGAACCAGTTCATTGGGCACTTGGCCCACACAGTCGACTGTGGAGACTTTCTACCCTGTTGGTTTTTACGTTCTCTGTACTTCCCATTAGAAGCCACTTTATCCTCCAGTTTAGAGATGAAGTCCATGTGCAGAAAAATGTTAATTGTTCCCTTCTTAAGGCTATGGATCGGGGATCCCAATGGATAAAGGCACAGCCTAGGGGAGCCTTTGCTAAGGACCATGCATTTTTAGACAAAAGGTGTACTGGAACATCTAGATCTTTGTCTCCAACTCCAGTGTCTTTGGGAGTTTATGTTTTTTAAGATTTATTATGTATACAGTGTTCTGCCTGCATGTACACCTGAACGCCAGAAGAGGGCGCCAGATCTCATTATCAATAGTTGTGAGCTACCATGTGGTTGCTGGAAATTGAACTCAGGGCCTCTGGAAGAGTAACCTAACCTCTGAGCCATCTCTCTAGCACCTTGTTTTGTTTTTTGAGACAGGGTTTCTCTGTGTAACTCTGGCTCTCCTGGTTCTCACTCTATAGAATATCCTCAAGCTCAAAGGTCTGCCTGCCCCCGTCTCTGGAGTGCTGGGATTAAAAGCGTGTGCCACCACTGCTGGCTACATCTTCTGGAGATTTTAACAATATGGGCTTAGGGACCTGTGTCCTCTTGTTCATTTTCTACCATGAAAGGAGGGGGCATGGTCCTTGTTTAGATCATGTTGGTGAGACTTCATGGTTACAGCTTCTGACACTTCTGACTCCCTGCACTTTCTGATCCTAGAGTCTTCTTGGGGTTTTTTGTTTGTTTGTTTGTTTGTTTTGATTCTTCAAGACAAGGTTTTTCTGTGTAGCCTTGGTGGCCTGTCCTGGAACTTGCTCTGTAGACCAGGCTGGCCTCAAACCAACAGAGATCCATCTGCTTGTCTCTGCCTCCCCGAGTGCTAGGATTAAAGGCGTGCGCCACCACCGCCCAGTGTGATCCCAGAGTCTTGATTTATCAGTTGGGACTTGGCTTCATAACTCTGCATTTTGATTGATTGTGGGTTTCTGTAATGGTCTCCACCAATAGATATGCAGATGGGGTGGGGGGTGTTGGGGTGCTCATGAGGCCTCAACGCTACACGAAGGACCACAAGCAACTAAGGGATGCTGAGTGTAAGACAGTCTTCCAGGGGAAGAACATACCACTTGGTTGGCCAATGCCAGATGTGCAGCCCTGAGAACATACATTAAGTAGCAGGATAGAGACTGAACGGGCAGGGCTGGAGAGATGGCTCAGAGGTTAAGAACACTGGCTGCTCTTTCAGAGACCCTGAGTTCAATTTCCCGGC
This sequence comes from Alexandromys fortis, assembly GCF_014885135.2. NCBI lineage: Eukaryota > Metazoa > Chordata > Mammalia > Rodentia > Cricetidae > Alexandromys > Alexandromys fortis. Next base: position 6,299,077 of record NW_026067968.1, on the reverse strand, counting down.
ACCCAGATGCTGGCTCACAGCCATCTGGAATGGGATCTGAAGCCCTCTTCTGGCCTGCAGGTGTACATGCAGAGCGTGTACACACACAAAATATGAATAAATAAAATTTAAAAAAAGACTGACTAGGCTGTAATTGTCCATTACATTGTGTGTGTGTGTGTGTGTGTGTGTGTGTGTGTGTGTGTGACAAAATTAAAAAGAGGCCATGAATTTGAGAAAGAGCAAAGGGTGGGGAGCACGTGGCAGAAGACAGGAAAGGGGGAAATGATTCAATTTCTCAAAAAATTAAATAATTTTTAAGAGAAAGAAATGAGGGGGAGTCTGTACATCTGCCCTATATGACTCTTCCGTACCCTGTGACCTTAGTGAATTGACGACCACCATTCACGAAAACCTCTGAGCATTCCCTTTGACGCCCTCCCCAGTTCAAATTTATGACCTGTAAGCTTGATAGCACTTAGTAAATAATTTAGCGCTTGGGCTGTGATCTAGAGCTTTCTCTTAGCCTGTGCGCGTCACAGCTGCAAGACACAGACAGAAGTGGGGCAGGGCAGAACTCCCAGCGGACAGCAAGCAGGGGAGAATATTCCATCTCCATTAGACAAACAGGCATGGAGGGTGGCAGAGAGAGCTGGCGGCAGCCCGGTTGCAGCTGGGCCCTGGGCCCAAGCCTCCTTTGCCTCCAGGTTGTCTGGCAGCAGCTTGTCTAGAACCAGCCCTGGCTGTCAGTCACAGCCATCTTCCAGGCCATCTTAGCGCAGCTTGGCCAGGAAAGCTCTCGGTTCCCTTTGTCCCCTTTGGAGACAGTAGCCATGTTTTCTCTGTGGATTGGTTTGCAGTGCTGGGAATGGAACCTGAGCTTCCTGCATGCTGAGACACGCCTACCTCCCACCGAGTCCACCTGTGATCCCACAGCCAGCCCTCCTGCCATTCTCTTCCCCAGAGTCCGGTGTCCCCTGCAAGACCCACAGAGCGCTACACACACACACACACACACACACACACACACACACACACACAGAGTGTCCCCTGCAAGACCCACAGAGCGCTACACACACACACAGTGTCCCCTGCAAGACTCACAGAGCGCTACACACACATACACACACACACAGTGTCCCCTGCAAGACCCACAGAGCGCTATACACACACATACACACACACACACAGTGTCCCCTGCAAGACCCACAGAGCGCTACACACACACACACACACACAGTGTCCCCTGCAAGACTCTCAGAGTGCTACACACACATACACACACACACACACACACAGTGTCCCCTGCAAGATTCACAGAGCGCTACACACACATACACACACACACACAGTGTCCCCTGCAAGACCCACAGAGC